>NC_071515.1:57075000-57277500 GCF_027887155.1 Malaclemys terrapin pileata
TCAGAGGGTTCAGATTTAAACCATACACTTATCTGTCCCTGGTACCTATGGTTTTCAGCAAACTCAGACCAGGTTTTCATAGCTCATTGTTAGTCCACCAATACTATAGTTATGTGGCCAGATCCTAGCTCCATTCAGTCTGCTTTGACTTGCTCTGGCTGTACAAAGCAGGAGGAAAGCAGGCTTCTTAACGTGCTGAATCCCTTCAGTGGACAGGGTGTGGGTGGAGCACCACTGTAAACCCTGGCTGCTGTATTGGTCCCTGGAAGCCTGTCATAATTTAGAACAGCCTGTATGCACCTCTAATTTGGGTTAGAGGCTAAACTAACCCTTGACAAGTCCCTGGCTTGGGAAGTGATTGGATGCAAAAGTGCTATACAGTCACTTTTGTCCCAGCCCTGTGCCAAGCACAGCTCGGTGCATCCAAAGATTAGAGCAATAGAATAGGAAGCACATTCATTATAAATCCCTATTTTCAGGCTCTGAAGACTCCTTTTTTAAACATCTGAAATGCCTCATCCTTGTTCTTAAAACAAGGTGATTGGGATTTTTTGTATCTGGGTTTTTTTTGGTGGGGACTGGCTGAAGGGGAAAGGACACTATTTAGTAAAATTGCTGTTGGATGCATTTGTGTTATCTGAGCTTGAAAAAAAAACATGTTTTTTCACCAATTTAGACATTTCTGAGATTTGGTTGAGCCCAGATAACTCACTAAATGGCATATTTTTTATTTTTCACTCATGCCAGGACTTTGTATCTAATTCTCCAAACCTGGCATATGTACAGCTTCTTTGAAGTTAATAGTGTTTCCACCCACATAAAAAGTTTGCAGGGTTTGTGGCTGTAGGACTGTATTCTTGCTTCAAATGTGTGTGCATTCCTTATCATGAACGCCAAGCCTGCAAAGATTTATGCATATGCTTAACTTTAAGCAGGTGAGTAGTTCTCATTGAACTCCCAAGTTCAGGTCTTTGCAGAATCAAGGCTTAAGTTACCACTAAGGCTGTTTTTTTAAAAGTCGTGGGTGGTGCCATCATTCCTTCAATACAGGGTAATATAATGTCCCTTACAATGCCCCAATTTTGCTATGGGTATTGCATCAAAGGGAACTTCATCTAGAAAGACTTAAGGCCCAGTTCTGCAAACACTCAAGTCAATGGGACAATTTACCTGAGTAAAGTTACTTGCATGCATAAGTACTGGCAAGATCAGGATCTTAATGAGCAGATCACTATAATTCTGGAGTAACTCCAAATAGTGGTTTCTGTGTAAAAAACGGTGAAGTGAAATATCAGTAAAATCATTTTTCTTTAATGGAGATTTGATATGCCTATCCAAAGTCAGAATAGGATTCCTAATCAGAGTTGGCTGAATAATATTTGGTGAATAATTTATTCAAAAAAAATTCACAATATTTTCAAATAAATTATAAAAAGTTTATTTTTTTCATATTTTTACTGAGCTCTAACATTCAATGCAAAAAAGTGTGTTGGACATATTTTAAGACATTTGTTTGACAAATAATGAAGTTATAAGTGTTTGAAAATCCCGTACCACAAATGTGCAGTCCACTAGCTCCAGACATACACATACAATCTGGAGTTGTGCAATCTGAAATAAACACAGCTGTGTTTATCTGAATGTGTGATCCCATGTACATGTAAGAAAGTTCAAATAAATGCACTCAGTGCATTTACAGCATAATTGCACTAAGTGCATTTGACAGACCCGAGATGATGCAATCACTTAGTTAAGCCTACTGAGCTATTTGTTTGAATCTCAAGTTGCACATACATATAAATACATGTTCATTAATATGTAGTCGAGAAAATGAAATGCAAAAAACGAGCGTACATGAATTACTATTATTTTTCATTATTTATTATTTGTATTATCATAGCGCCTAGGTGCACCAGTCATGGACCAGGACCCTTTGGTGCTATGCACAAAAGACGGTCCCTGTTCCGAAGAGTTTACAGTCTAAGAAATGAAACCTTTTAAATTTAAAAAGTGAGGAAATTCAAAGTTATGTTTCTTACAGTAATGTAACCAGGTCACATTGTACATTTATATGAAGGTTTAAAGCACAAAAATTAACTTTGTAGACTATAAAATACTTAAAGTGATGATCTGTTCTGGTTTTAGCCGGACAGTTCCAGTTTTTCATATGATGTCTTGGTGTTCTGGGAACTAGTTTCAGAACACTATAAATGTTAGTCTCCTTAATCAAAGTGTTTGTTTTTCACAACTAAAATATGGTTGTTTGAGATGTATTGGTATAAGAACTATAATATGTTCTTTCTGTATCAGGAATAATAGTCCAGTAGAATAAGTGCTGGATGTGATGAACAGTGTTTGGAGTGAAGAGAAAAACTTGTGTGTAGACACTATCAAAGCTATTCTTTTGCTCAGAAAACTAAGTTACTGGGAAAAAAAACCTCCTGGTTGAGAAATATGCATGGGTTACTCATGAGTCAGAAACTGGCAGTAGTGACACCAGCAAACTTTTGTATGACTATTCTGCAACCCTAAACAATGTCACCACAAAAATGTCCTTATTTTTGATTTTGAAAATAGTCACCCTAAAAATACTAGATGTGCAAGCAGACTGAGGTCTGGTAGATGTAGAACCACAGCTTTGAATTTCCTGACATACATGCTCTTTAAAATCTTTCCCAAATGATGGCACTAGCATAGGTTTTAGTAATATATACTATCTACCTAATTCTGCCCCCATGCATAAATGTCTTCAAAATGGTCACAGATACATTCTACAAAAGCTGTCAGAATGTGTACTTGCAGTCTGGCTGGCAATGGCTACATACAAAGATAACCCCTGAAGATTATTCCTGTTAGGAGCATGGGATGCTGCATATAGGCTCTGGTCCTGGGTCAGGAGATGTAACTGCAAAAGCATGCAGACAATGGCCTGTATAGCCTAGGCCCCTGCCCAGACTTATTAAGTTTATCCTATCCTATCTCTTAGAACTGGAAGGGACCTTGAAAGGTCATTGAGTCCAGCCCCCTGCCTTCACTAGCAGGACCAAGTACTGATTTTGCCCCAGATCCCTAAGTGGCCCCCTCAAGGATTGAACTCACAACCCTGGGTTTAGGAGGCCAATGCTCAAACCACTGAGCTATCCCTCCCCCCGGTGCAATGAGCCAAACAACATTAAAACAAGGGATCTCATATTATTCTATACCTTTTTAAGGAAAATTTCGCAAACTATTTAAATATACCAAAGCCAGACAAACCTCGTTGTACCCTTATTTGTTTGTTTGGCTTACAATATTCTAAGGAATGCTACAGTGGAACATTTATCATCAATATTATATTCATAAAAAGAGTTGAGGTAAAAGTGCATGCTGATTAAGTACTGACATATGCTTTGCATATCTTTCTCTGCAATGGGAATGACTCACGAACAAGCCCACTATGGTTTCTGCTTACAATCTTTCCGGTGTTCACCTAAGCCATCTTTGTTCCCTTCACTAGCCTGAACGTGCCCATTTGTCTTAAAATGAAGAGTAAGACCCTAAAGTGTTAAAAATAGAACAGTGACCTGGCAGGAAATTCAGCATTTGGCAAGCAGAGGACTCAAAAGGAATTGCTGTAACATAAGGCAACCATCAGTACAGAGAGCCCAATCCTGCCCACATTGAAGTTGATGGAAAAAAATCCCACTCACTTCAGAGGGAGCAGGATCCAGCCCCGGAACTCTGCACACTGTGATCGTGTTCTGAAAATTTAATGGTCTTGACTCTCCTTTCGTGCCCATTTTACAATGATGTAACACCACTGGAGATGCTCCTAATTTACACTGTTATAAGGGAGACGAGTATCAAACCACATGTATGTGTTTGTGTACATGACAAATCCTGGGGTGGACTAGCGAAAGCATCCAAGAATTGTGAAGAATGGTGAGAACAGTCAGCATCAACTGACCTTAAAAACAGCACTGTTAAGTGATTTGTGCATTTCTTTTAAATTAAGAACATTAGAGAAATGAGGTGAATGGTCAAAGTCACATCTGGTGTAAAGGGGGTGCAGCTGTGCTGAAATCAAGGGAGTTGCATTCGCTTATGTTGGGTCTGAATTTAGACCAAAAAGCAAGAAGGGTGGTGGTGGTGTGAGTTTGAGCTGACGACAGAATATTTATGTGCTTTTTTACTCTCAAAAGATGTGCAGGAATGAAGAGGGTGACCCCCATCCCAGCACAGTTAATACTTAAAGCTACTTCTTTAAAAGTCTAAAGCCTGATCTACACCTAAAATTTAGGTCACCCTAGCTACATGGCTCAGGGGTGTGAAAAATGTCACACCCTGTGTCATGTAGTTAGATCGAGCTAACCCCCACCATACACGCAGTTTGATCAGTGGAAGAATTCTTCCATTGACTTAATTACCACCTCTCAGAGAGAGGGATTACTTACATCTACAGAAAAACCTGTTCCATCTATATAGGAACCTTCTGCAATGTAGCTGTGGTGGTGAAGCCACTGTTGTGTAGACATAACCTAAGTACTTATCTATGGGGGGGGACAGGAAAATTAATCCAAATTATCTAGAGGTGTGAATTTAAAATGAATTCGTTAAACCGCACTAACCCTCTGTGTGGACACTCTTATTCAGAATTAAAGTGGCCTTAATTCAGTTTAGTTTAATTCACTTTCAAAGTAAATTAAACTAAACCAAATTAAGGGCATTTTTATTCTGAATGAGAGTGTCCATGGGGGGGGCTTAATGTGATTTAACTAATCCACTTGAAAGTTAATTCAGCTTAACTTTCCTGAGTGTCCCCATGTAGACAAGCTCTAAGTAATTTATGTCCCCATCCTGCAGCATTTCTGCTCACAAAGCTCCCATTGAAGTCAGGAATGCAGTTATGGCAGGTTTGCTGGAGAGAGGAAGACCCAAACACACACTTTCACTTTTTGTTTTAGTCTCACAGTGATAGAGAGAATGTTATTTCCTCTTCAGATTTATGTTATTGTGCCTCGAACAAGTCAATGTGAAGTACATTTGTGAAGCTAAATCAACCCCGCCTCTCCCCCCTTTAAATTTTATTTTACTTAATTCTGGAACTAGTCAAGGACAGAATAGAAATAAAGGCCTATGAGTCTGACTGCTTTGAAAGCCACTAACTCCATTCCCACAATGAAATTGGGGGATTCACAAAAGTGAAAAATTAGATACAGTCTCTGAGTCCTTCAACCACAGTTGGGCTCTTTAACATTAACATAAAACCCCTGAGCTAGAAGGACTCAGAAGGGCATGGAAGCAATTACTGTATACTGCTACAGATACTGCTATTGACACTCTCTCCAGTGTACATGAAAATCTCACAAACTCTTAGCAGGGGCTGAAAATCCCCTCACACTTGCTGGAAAACCCCCTTCCTCACAAGTCAATATCCTGTACACAGAGCTTTTTTAACCTCAACACATCAGATATGTTAAAAAGCAATTGGTGGATTTGCACTATAATAGAGAGGTGTGATGAGCCTGTAACCTGTCCTGTCATAGTACCACTTAGCCATCATCTTGCAGAACACCTGAGAAAAACCTTCTGCAACAGTGTATTGAACCATAGCAGAATTCTGCTGCCACTTCCACCTCCCTCAATGAATTTTTCAAAAACCTAAAGGAATTCCTACAGAGGCAACAGGAACTGGACAATTTGCAGTAAGTGTTACGCATGGTAGTACTAGTAGCAGCAGGAGTGCTATGAATATGGAAGTGAGAAGCTAACAAGAGGCAGAGGCGTTTGCAGAGAAGTACCTTGCTTGACTTCCCATAACAGAAAATAGTTTTAAAATATTCAGCAGTGAAGCAAATGGGTAGAGTATTGTTGGTTCATCTGAAAACTCACTCACACCTTATGGTCACCATCTGTGGTGTGGAACGTTTTCAACCTTGACAAAGCAGATTTGTCGAAGGATATTTCTTCTCTTTGAAATAAGAGAATTAGCTGTTTCACAACCGGAACCCATGTTGGCACATCTACACTCAGACACCCTCTGGAAAACACTGTATCATTGCAATAAGTATTTGGTTGCCAACCTGTAAAAAAACGCAGCTGTATAACTACTAAGCAACACCGAAGGCTACTGTCCCTTCCTCCTCCAGTAAACTTTTTAAAGGATGAAGAAGAGCTGTTATAAAAGCCAATGAGAAGGAAGGAACATGCAGCAGGTGGTAACATCTGTGCCCATTAAGTCTCTCCAAAACAATCTGCTCCCTAATGTTCTCAGTGAGGAGAAGGAACAAGAATCTGAGAGTGACAGAGTTACGGGAGTGGGTGGAGTAAGGCAAGGATAGAGACGCCTACTCAAATACTGAACCTGTTGTGGAAGAGGATCTTAGTGCCAGTGAATTATTATTTCCCTTTCTTTCTCAGTGTAACTTCCGTGGGAGAATTCCCCCAAAGTCTTGCTGGCTTGCAAGCATAAAATCAACACGTGTTTTAGATATACATACATAGCCATGTTTTGTGTCATTGTTGGGATGGGCTAGAGATACTGGAGTGGGGAGTAAGAGTAATATTACAACATAGGATGGTGTTCTCCTGCTATTTTATAGTTTGCTTTTCATTTAACAATTTTCCACTGACTTTAATTAAGTTCACTAGACTGCATTTTTATATTTTTTAAAACAGTGAATAAATTCAAATTGAAAAATTTACTCAATTGGCCTTTTTTTTCTAGAGAAGACTGTAATTTCCTCAAAATTATTCATTACTGAAGTTTATTTGAAAATTGTCTTCCTCTGTGGATTGATGGCAAAGAGTTTGCTATATTTTAGATTAATTATTCAAGATCTGTACTGTGATGCCTAGTTGTGATTCAACAAATAAATCAGATGGCATTGTTTCCATTCTGTGATTGAATAAAATGTGCAAGCACTTCTGGCATAGATACTCACACAGGTGAAATTAAAATTTGGCTCCTGTTAATACTCTCTCATGCAGATTTGAAATTTGCTCATTGCAAACATTCAGGCCAGTAAAAGCTAATCACTGCAATGTTTGGTTTCTGCAAGCAAAAAGAGTTCAAAAGGGGAGTGAGCGTTGCTGAAGCAAATTCATTTACAAATTCAAACTATTATTCTTGGGAAAATGGTAGTGTTTGCTCAGGTCTCACATTTTTTAAAGCCATCTTGCTCACTTGGGGCAAGATTGTCCCTTGCCCTATGTGCTCCAAAAGAGGAATAAGGAGGAGGTGGGCAACCCACATTACCAGTCAGTATGAGGGCAGACAGCAAGCTCTATAAGGCCATTACCCATACCCATGCAGGTGAGCAGGGAAGGAGAGGAGAAGAGGGCACCCCTATCTGTGCTCCTTTACACAGGGCTAAAAGGAAAGTGGCAATATAAGCCTTGACTGGTTCCTTACTTTCAACCAGTTCTAATATTTTAATATTTGTATAAGCATTGTAAGATTCATACATCAATCTGGATAGGGTCTCCAGGACTTTTGGTTCATTCTCTGGCTGTGCTACAAATTTCTTATGTGACCTTGAGCAAGTCAATTTATCATTCTATGCCTCATTTTGCTGTCTGTAAAATGGGGATAATATTACTTTCTTAGTTCAAAAGTATGTTATGAAAATGAATTCATAAATGTCTGGGAGGTGCTCAGATGCTATGGTTTTGAAGGCTATAAAAGTACCTAGATAAATACATTATCCACAAATTTTCTTGTCTTGTTTCTTCTAATGGGATGATGGTACTTTTTCCGACATAGCCCTCATTTTCACAGCCATTTTTAAGTTTATTTTTGACTTTTGAAATCCTGTTGAAGTGCTCTGCCAATTATTACAGTAATTAGCTACTAAAATTTTACCTGACTTATTTATAGCACCTTGTTGTTGCTTGATTCATGAGTTTCCTTTCCCCAACCCTAGAGAGATTTTGAAAAATATAAGATGGTATCCCAGTGAGTTCCACGTCAGCAGAGATAAGCAGTCCTATTGCACTAATTAGAATATAACTAATGTAGCTATTCATAAGTATTTCATTTCCAGTACTGCTATGCAGTGCAATGCACTCTAGTGACACATGAAGTTCTTCAATGTGAGTTATGTATCTTTTAGGTAAAGACAAAGGTAAAGACATATAATGGCATTGCCTGCCTCCAAAAGCCACAAGAAAGGGCATCGCTCTCATGATCAAGACTGTCCTTTAAAATGTGTGACAATGACTCAGAAAGAGGAACACAACAAAATCTGCAAGAAGAAGCAGTTTGTCGCAATGTGGGATTCATTTCTTTAACAGCTATAACCTCAGTTTCCTGATTCAGCATTTTTATGCCTATAATTTATGATAACAAAGCAAAACGACAATATATTTGCATGGAATAGAGGCAAATTTGGTCTAAAATGCAGGACAGTTGGGAGGTCAGAGAAAGATATTTTAGCAAATCTGCAGTAATGGCTGTTGTTAGAGCTAGATGTTGTTTGTATGAGCACTCAATTCACTGAGATCTTATCATGGACCTTATAAGGGTTTTAACATTGTAGTAAATAAGGGGTGAAATCCGAAGATTTCACCCAGTGTTTGTGAAGCACCCGGAACCTAAGACAAGGTCTCAAAAGAAAAATCAGAAAAAGAGATAAATAATAAATTAAATAACATAATTTCCTAGATATGAAACCTGATTAGCCAGATTTCACAGACGGTTTCAATTAAGTCTATTTCTCATTTTTGTTTATCTCTGTTTAATATGGATAAATAATGTTATTGCATTACAATTCCCTAAAGTATGTTTTTTATATTTCATTAAAGGGACAGCTAGGTTTTAAAAAAAATCCTTACCTATGTTACCAGATTATTAAAAAGTGATTGTGTTGCTTGTTTTCTGCATTTCATTCA
Source organism: Malaclemys terrapin pileata (assembly GCF_027887155.1). Classification (NCBI taxonomy): domain Eukaryota; kingdom Metazoa; phylum Chordata; order Testudines; family Emydidae; genus Malaclemys; species Malaclemys terrapin. The sequence goes on from NC_071515.1 coordinate 57,083,872, forward strand.
ACATGGGTGATGAAAAGAGTGGTCCATTTCTGCCTTGTGTTCCATAGGGGCAATTGAATTAATCCTACTGGGAAGTCCCATCACTGGAACTGAAAAACTAGAATATGGGTCATCACTGAGCAACTTGAGTGTTGTGCTGCCTGATTCATTTGCTGCACCTTCAGGGAAATGAGGGAGTTCCCAGCAGGGTTAATTCAGTTGCCAACATCCTGGGCTGTCTGCCTGTGCCTCTTGTGTCTCGGGGGATGGGGAAAGAGGAGGAGTTCAGTGTTGATATACAATCCTTCTGAGGTGGAATTGATTCCTGAAAATGAGGAGGAGCAGAGCCTGTAGATTCCCCCAAGAAGTGCTTTACTCCTGTTGTTAGGCAGGCAGGCAGGCAGTGCTAACGTACTCCCTCAGCCTTTTAAGCTGCTCGCACAATGGCTTGTCTTCTCGTCTTCTTTCTCCCCCAGGTTTGGAAATTTTCACTGTCAGTTTTTTATTTCATGTATTTTCCAAAGCCACTAAAATAATTTGATAGCAAAGGTTTCAAGTCCCACAGTCAATATAAGTGTATGGAATAAGTTCAGCAGGAACAAAGAGCTTAAGCTTCCTCTCCCAGCCCTACCATTATTAAGAAAAGGGTAGTTTGGTCTCCAAGTGCAGTTAGTCCTTGGCCTCTCTGCTGTGACTGACAACAAGCATGGCAATTGTGGTGGTGATGGTTTCACTGATGTAGGCACTTGTCCATTACAAACTGGACTGAACCCATTAGGTCATGTTATATATTCCACCAAACAGATGGTAAGTACTTCTGGTCACTACAAGCACAAGTCAGATTTAAACCTGTGACCTAAAGGTGAAATCCTCTATATACGATTACTAAAGCCATTCAGCTTCACAAAATGTCATTTTACAGTAAGTTTTGTATTACAGGAAGTAAGGGAACCACAGGCACATATCTATGCTGGCAGTACATTAGTATGGTGTAGAGTGATATAAATATTTATTATATTGGGAAGAATTAACTCCATTATCATCCTTCTCCTTTCCACTTCTAATTCCAGAAGACTCTCTCCAGTTTTTCAGTATTTTTAAATATGTGTCTTGTGACATTTTAGAATTTGTTACTGCCATTGTTGTGCCTTATAGTTTTCTTTCTGCTTGGTAACTCCCCCACTAAATATTTAAAGAGTGCAACACTAAAACAGGGGTCTCACTAGGTGAAAAAAAACCATGTCAGTGGCCAGCATGTGATAATTTCAAATGTTATATATTTGCAGAAAGAAGGGTGCATACTTTAAGATCTCACATCTCCCTGGACATTCAGTAAAAATGGAGTACAATAAGCTGCAATTGTAAGCTTGCAATTACACAATGACCTTGATCCTATAAATTCTTGCCCAATTTACAGCACAAGTTTGCTGTTCTCCAGTGTCCTACGAGTATAAGTACACTTAAGCATGAGGTGTTATGTCTGAGTGGGAGTAAGTCTCAAGCCCTTTTACATACCTGCTCTGTCACAAGTGCATGGGGTAAAAAGGGGTATCATGTGGGAAGGCAGTGAGTGTGATGGAGGAGACATGGGCTTAAGTGTAATATTTGGCTTGTAGATGAGGCTCATAGGTCATTCTCCTTCCATTAGACAGAAGTAGTATGGCAGCCGTGCCCCTAATGCAAGACCCAGCACACACCATCTTGATCACTTTTACCTTGGGCTTATTTGCACGACACTCCATACCTGAGACCTGCAGGTTCAATATAGACAGAAAACAATCTTTAAGAAAAATGAAATATGCTCCACCTTGTTGCACCATTTTTCTCAGTCAGGCCATTTTTGTAATTTCAAAATATAGCATATCCTAGGTATAGACTTTGGAGCTGCCAAGTGACACGCTATCAGCACTTTTATTTAAACAGGAGGGCAATTTTAGACTATTAATACTAGCTGGGAAGCTGCTGTGTGGAGATAGGTGTGGTACTATTTCATACTGCTGCATCATCTTTGTTGGGCTCTGAGTAGTTTAGATAGTAGCAGACAATGCTGGTGGTATTAATCAGGAAACCATTTCCAGATGCCTCACACAAATTCCAGAGGCCATGATGATGTGTCATGTTATCTTAATTTTCCTCTCAGGCCATAACTGAAAGGGAGTGAGTTGGTCTGTGCTATGAGATTCCCCTATGTCTGACAAACTAACGACTGCAAGTATACAGCAGTTCACTCATAATAAATTGAACATTTGTATAGTCCCAGCCTAGAGGATCCCAAAATGCTTTACTACAGTATACAGTATAATATATAAGAGTCACTCCACCAATCACCTAAATACTGACACCTCTAAGGTGAAACATGGAAATTTTTTGAGGGCTCAGTTGCTTAACTGAAGTCAATGCTAATTTTGTTGTTAACTTCAGTGGAAGCAAGATTAGGATGTGGGAGTGCACAGTCCTACTATACAATATTGTAATTTAGGACAGGAAATTAGAAAGAACACAACTGAAATTTCAGGGAAATTTAGGTGAGCAGAGTATAATTAACCCCTTTAGAATCTGATAAGGATACCAGACTTGACATACCTACTTTTTCAAAAAGTTTAATAACCACAAATGGGCAGGCCCTTGGTTTTTCAAGCAGAATAGTTTCCTGTAACCCCCATATCAGAGCATAGATTCAATACTGACTCTGAAGGAAAGAATCCTCCTACTGAGCCACCATTACTACCTCCCACAGCATTTAAATATTGCTTTGTGGTCTCCAGTCATTGGACTGACCCAATCCCATCCTTCTTAATTGGTAAGATCACAAACCAAGACAGTACTGTGCGTTTGGTTAGGTTAGTTCGAATACTTTTACCTAGATTGTGTGGTACTGTGTGGCTGAAAGATAATTTCATTTCCTAAATTGTAATTTTTTCCATAGTGATGAAGTCCAAAACCAACCAAACAAATAAACAAAACAACAACTCTTTAACGGCCTCCATATTACTTGGGTAATTACGTAATTTTTTATTTCTAGAGTAGAACACTTGCTGGTGAATCAAGAATATACTTCTTTTAAGAATTTTCTTTCTTATAATGACTGGCTTAGCAAATAACCTGAAACTCTTCTGGTATTCTTGTAGGAGAAACACATATCTCCTAAGCCTCTTCTTAATAATTCCTTTCTTTTCTCCATCTACCCCTTCTAAATAAATGAGTTGAGCTTAAGCCTACAGAGGAGAGTGGGCAGGGCTTACATATGGGATTTTTAAGGAAGGTATTGCCTGTATTGATCTCGTTTGGCCTTCCAACAATAATGAAAGCAAATTCTTCACAATTTATATTTTATGAAACTTTGCTACAGTCCTCTGGAAATATACAGTATTTAGAAAGAAATGAGGAAGAAAATGAACAAACAAGAGAAACATCAAAAAGTAGGAGTAATTCATATGAAAGAATGATACACAATCATTTAGCTAGGTGAATATAGTGAACTCGCACCAAAACAAATTACACATTGCTGTCACAAAATATGCCTTCCCCCACAACACAAAACAAATTGGAAGTAAATCAAAAACATCAGCCTCTAGTTTAATGACTCAGCTTGAAAATCCCCCTCCGCTGCACAAATCCTAATGAAAGGGCAGTTGTGATTGATCAAGTTGGCTGGAGTCTCTTGAAAAAGGACAACAAGAAAGCAGTTAACACTACCTGGCTCCCTTTCAGCTCATTGCAATGTGAGAAGCCATTGCAGAACTAGATTTCTAGACTTTTTGGCTTTGATACAGTATATAATAAATAATGCCCTGGCAGTCTGTGGCAGGTTCTTGCATGCTGTCAGTAGTTACTGTATGTGTCAGAATTTCAGATCTGCGATCCACAGTACTAGTCAGCTTCCTGATCAGCTCCCCTACTGTAGAAGTGGATTTGTTTTAGTCTAAGACATCTCACAATATCAGAGAGAAGTGGGCTATCCGTAACTGACAATAGCTGCTCAGCTACATTTCTAAATTTGAGTAGTGCTAGCGGAGTGATGAGTCTAGAACACTGGAATAACACACACCCTATTTTGAGGAATGAATCCCTGGAATGAGGACTGGTCAAGGGTATTATATGCTGTTTAAAACCCTCCAGTGTCATGACAGAGCTTATTGAACTCTGCTAAGGACCTGTCTTTGGCATTGTAGAGGTGGAAGCAAGGTGCTCCTACTCAGCACTCCTAGAACTGTAATCACTATCATTGAGTTAGGAGCCTGAATGCCTGAAGTCAACACCACAGCCTTACATGACATTGCAGTAAGAGGGAGCAGTAAGGTCTCTCCTTCACAAAAGGAGAAGGGGGGAAAAAGTGGTATGTGAAAGACATTTGTCCATTAGATGTTCACACTAGCAGATGGAGAAACAGATTCAAAGGACTACTGCCAAAGCTATTGTGTGGGCAGGTGTTTTACTTGTTATTCATCTAACATAGGGATCGGCAACCTTTGGCACGTGGCTCGCCAGGGTAAGCACCCTGGCTGGCCGGGCCGGTTTGTTTACCTGCCACGTCAGCAGGTTCGGCCGATCACGGCTCTCACTGGCTGCGGTTTGCTGCTCCAGGCCAACGGGGGCTGCGGGAAGGTGTGGGGGCCAAGGGATGTGCTGGCCGCAGCTTCCTGCAGCCCCCATTGGCCTGGAGCGGCGAATCGCGGCCAGTGGGAGCTGCGATCAGCCGAACCAGCTGACACAGCAGGTAAACAAACCGGCCCGGCCTGCCAGCGTGCTTACCACGGCGAGCCGTGTGCCAAAGGTTGCCGATCCCTGATCTAACATATTGTTGATATACTGTTGTTGTGTTTATTCAAATTAATGCTGTGTTCCTTTCCTCTGAATAAAGTTTTCCTTGTTTTTCATATGGGCTCAGTGCTTGACGGGGATGAAGTATTGCCTATTAAGGGTTTCCCAGGGAAGGTATTTATTTTTTTCCAGGTTTCTGGGTGGAGGCTTGAGTCGGTGATGTTTGTTAATTTCAAGAGCAACCCGTAGATATTTGAAACTGGCCATTTTTGATGCCAACAACACCTGGTAGAAAGGTTACACATACTTATCCTATAATGCTAAAAGACACTAATTGACCTTTGGCTGACTGATTCCTGTTGAGTCTACAAGAATGTAATTTACTAATAACAATTACATTAATAGACAGCAGGTGGGACAGTGAGTTGTAGAAATGCAGACTTTTCTCCTTTTTTTTTGTTTTGCACATTCACGAATGAAGGCCAAGCAGAGACCTCGCTGAAATGGAACCCGTTATCTAAATGTTATGCCCTATGTGTAATGAATGTACATAAGGGAGCAGATTAAGGTTATTTTTTAAGCCTGAGTTAACTGTACACCCACAACTTTATACTAACAGGTTTTGGGGAATTTGGGGAGGATAATAATGGTGATGATGATGATATTTATTATCATTTTATTATTAATTAATAATGATTAATAATTAATAGCTTCACCTTGCTTCTGCATTACCTTAAGAATAACCATGTTCTGTGCTAATAAATTCATCATGTCCAAAAAGCACCCCCAAATCATCATGTAAGTAATACTAATAATACTAGCTTAATTCAGTAAAGATGTTCTTGGAACAACTCTGCCAGAATGTTAGACAATAAACTGCATGAGATTATTTCCAGGTATGACTCAAATGGCCACCTGCTAAATATTTCATCTAGCACAAAATATCTGACCTTTGATAAGACTCTCAGTCACTGTCCTAAAGAGCACTGAAGAAAACATAATGTCCACTGTGCTGTGTAATACTCTTCCTTCTCTAACACCTGCTGTATTGCTACATTTGAACTTCCCCATTTTCACCAATCATTTCCAGTTTAAGATGACTAATATTGTTAGTCACAATTCTTAAGAAACACAGCCTCCAATATACTGTTGTTACTTCAATAAGGCATTTAGTAAACATTTTTATTTGCAGAGGTTAACATAAACAAGGAAGCCACAACTATTCAGTTTTCTCTGTTTTCAAAATGTCTATTTAAATTATTCTGCAACAATTTCAATACCTCCTTTTCCCTAATATGTTACATGTACAATATGCATTTCTATTGTATAATAGTGCACCAAATTATGAATGGGGTTTTTTGTTCATTATTTCAGTCCCTAATTAAAAGGGCTGCTGTGTTAAGGATGCAAATGCCACCATAAAAACTTTTCAGTTTTTAGAGTATTTACATCTTTCACCTATACCCTTTAATTGCTGATTGACTGCAACTATATATTTACTCCTGCCCTGATTCATCATCCTTTAATTGTTTGTGTTGTGACAGTTCAGTTTTAAATGTAAGGTCAGAAATTTCAAAGTATGTTAATAGATTTTAAAGTCAGAAAACCATTATCTTCTAGTCTAATCTTCTGCATAATACAGGTCATAGGAATTCACACAGTAATTCCTGATTGTGATCAATAACTTGTGATTTAGTTGCAGCATATCTTTTAGGAAGCTATCCACACTTAATTTAAAGACTTTGAGTGATAGAAAATCTACCATATCCCTCAGTAAACAGTTCTAATGGTTAATTACCCTCACCTTATTTGTACCTGATTTCCCATTAGAATTTTTCTAGCTTCAATTTCTAACCAGTAGATCTTATTGTCTTTATCTTCTAGATTAAAGAGACTTTTAGAATCATATATCTTCTCCCTATGTAATTACTTATTTTATGTGCATTTACATAGGTGAGGAAGTGGAATATAACTGCAAAAGGAATTTTCCAAGAGGTGATTTAAGCACACATAAGGCTGTTGTGAACACTAGGGTAGGCATGGACAAGGGGTTAGATGCTCAAAACGGAGTTTTAAATTAGGTGTGAGGTCTCCTAAACATATTTAGGTGCTGAAAAGGTAGGCCAATGCAGAGCATGATTAAAGTGAGAGGCAACAGCCCAAGTTTATCCTTGATGCCAGGCAAGCAGAGGAGAGGATGCCAATAGGGAACATCAGAAAGTGTCTGCTAGTGGAGGAAAAGGGTAAGTGCAAGAAAACACAAATGTGTGGTGCTAATATGAATTGTGCCTAAATCATAGGTAAGGATACAAACAGAAAGATGGGACAAGGAACTAACTTCTGGATGGAAGGAGGGTGAGAGATGCCCGTTTTCTCTTCCTCAGCTGATTCACCTACTTCATGGTGACTGCCGGGAAGTTGTTCTCACTTGTCATATGCCCATATGTGTGGGTACACCTCATAGAGAAAGTCTGATTGGGAGTTTGGTGCCACCAGCAGAATGTAAAGTGAATTCACAAACTCATCATGAGATGTTACCTTGCTACATAGACCATACACACCTGATTCTTTACTTTCCTAGTGCCAGTTATATGAATTGTGTCAGGGTTCAAAAGGTTAATATCCTGTCACATGAGAGGGTTTGTTAACCATTGTTACTATTACAAAGGGGAAATAATTCAAGTAAGGCTCAGCACAGTTTACATTAGTGTAGTGGGGGTGTAGAAAGAAAAGGAATGGGAAGAGAATACACACTTCATACATGGTCTGCAGTTTTGAAAAAGCAGGATGGACTGGGGCACCACAGCTTCCTTATGGGAGACAGTCTGTTGCCCTCTGCTTGGGCTGAAGTTCCCACTCCATCTTGGCATTTAGGCAGATCCAGCTTTGTCTTGGTATTCAGGCAGAGTACCTAACACTTATTTTTTCTGTCTCTCTCATCACTTGCATCATCTCTCAAACAGCATTCACAGCATCGAGCACCTTCATCTGGCCTGGGACAAGGACACAAGGAACCTGACCTCCTCTTTGGTGAAATTTGCATTCCTCTTTTGGAAAGTTTCTGAAAGGCTGGCTGCCTCAGAAACACCATTAGGAACAGGTAAGGACAACCGATACCAAATTCTGATTTGAATTTGCATATGCTACCAATAATGAAACTGGGTAGCAGAATGGTTGCCACCCTTTGTACACCTGGTAAGTTGTGTGCTTACCTTTTGAAAATGTGTCTGATAATTCTGAGGCTAGCCATGCCAGGCCCCGCATATATGCACAGCATAAGCTTAAGTTGGAGGATGCATCTCACAGTGTCCTTTTACCTTGCTAGCAGACTGACAGACTGGAATTTGAGCACCTAAGTTGCGTGCTACTGTTCCTATTTTTTGCTCTCGGTTGGGTATCTGGACCTTTTATAAACAGGAGATGGGAAATTCAAGATGCTCACAGATATGTTTTTCTCATACTGGCCTTGCTTTGGTAGACACAAGTATCAGTCTACTATTCAATAGATAAGCCTTTGATAGCCATGTTTTTCCAAAAATCTCCATCTGTCTATAAATACTAAATAAAACTTGTGTTTTGGTGCAATATTTGCACAGCTAGCAGTTGACCCAGATCATATTTGTGATTAAATGAGATATTTTATATTACTCTGGGGAAATCCCCAGTTTCGAAACCTGCCAGTCTATCCTCAGTCTACTTTTGCAGAGCTGTTGAACCTTATTTCCTGAGTTCCAGGTATTTCTTTTGGACTAGATATACCATGACATTTGTTCATCATTCTAAGTCACTGTTATCAATTTTTTGTTCATGTGTTGGTATTGCATCCATTCTCTCTGGTGCTGATTTGACATTATCAAACATTTAAGTTTAAAATAGAGCTGGCTGCATAATTTTTTGCATACCTTTTAGCACACTGCAAACTGAATTGCAATTTGCAACCTTTTGGAATTTGGTTTTTACGAAGATTTATGGCAGTGATTTTTTTTTCATACAAATGTCTGATATTTATTTCATGAAGACATTACATTTACTTAAGGTGGGAGCAAAATTAAACCGGGACCCTAAACCCCAAGCCAGTATTAAAACATTTAAATGACTCTCAGAGATGTGTCCTCATCTTTTGCAGCTAGAACTATGCAAGTTTACTGTTCAGAGTCCTGACTCAGTGGCAATTAAATAAACCAGAAAAGGATCTGGCCCCACGATTTGCAGTTGGAGTTCTGCCTGTACAACCACAAACAATTACTTTGTCATAAGAGATCATTAATTTTCAGTTTGACCTCAGCCCATGATGTTACAGTAGCCTAATTCTTCTAACAGTGATGTTACAAGTAAGGTTTGAGTCCAGGGGCCTGGAAAGGAAAATATTTAAATTGTTCTAAAAACTCCTTAGACTTGCACTCTAGCTCCTCCTAACTCCACAGACTGCTCCCACATTATCTATTAGGCAATCAAACATCCAGTGTTTTGAACTTCTTCTTAGTTACAGATACCCTTATCCAGCCAGGGAACAGAAATAATACTCTGCGACTAAGGTGACCAGTCACACAGAAATAATAATGAATAGCAACAATAGGCTGAAAGACGCTAAAATATGTTTGTATAAAGCATGTGTTGAAAAACACATTTATAACAATTCACAAGCAGAATAAAGGGTGAAATTCATTGATTAAATTGTTTACTGTGAATAGCTCATCCAGTTCTATTTGAAGGTATTGCTGTTATTACAATACAATGCTAGAAAAGCTTTTGTGAACCTATGGACACATCAACAGCTGTCCATGGAAAAGAATTATTATTAGAGAATAGTGTCCTATTTTTAACAGATAACCCAGATTCCAGGATTCAATTAGAATGAAGAGCCCATCTCTACATTCTTGTACATTCAGACATTTGGCATTCTAAGATTTTATATAATGCATCTTAAAGTGTTGTAATTGTTTGTTACTGCTTTTAACTCATTGCAACACCTCAAATATTAGCGTAGCAGGACAAGGTCAAACTGCTTTGTAAATATATTCACATTATTATCTATATGATAAGATTCCAGGATTGTCATGCTGTGTGTCACTCTGAAGCCTAGAATGTCTGTTGAGTCAGTATGAAGCGATGGAAGCAGCTATAAGCATGGTTGGGAGCTCTTTTTGTTTAGATTATCACCAGGTTCAATCATCACTTGACCTTGTGAAAAACACCTGGAATGTTGGAATCCAAAGGTTCTGCAGCAATTGAAATGTGATCATTGATCAGAAGAAGGTAACAGCTTCATGGGGTAACAAAGAAGTGGTTCTGCCTCCAGCGAGGAAGTAGCATTTTGCACAAACTTTGGGGAACACATACAAACGGCAACATTGTTCACTATAACACTGCACATGGAAACAAGGGCACCTATTTTTGGCTTTTTACGCAAGTGACTTTATGAATTATACCCATGCAGGAGATTTCAGCTACTATTTTATTATAATGTTTCCATGTGTCAGCCCTTCCAGTTTTGGTTCACAGAGGGTTCAAGTGTTTTTCTTTTTACCAGTTAACATGAATATGCAGAGCCTGAAGTCTGAAGAGGCTTGCTTTTAAACAAACTCAGTTTTCCTGTGGTTAAAACTTGTTGTAAACTCCTGTGTAAGATTCATATCTGACCGTTTCTTTCCAACTTCGCACTGGTTAATACAAGATTGGATGGCACCAGAAATGGAACTAGACTTCAGCTGTGATGCAATAAGTAGAACTCTGATTTCACGAGAACAAATTTTCCTTTCTAAAACTGAGCTATAATTTACTATGTGAGATAAACTCTACCATTATGATGAGAGTTTCCCCTAAGGGGGGGAATTACACAGGAGAATTAAGCCTCTGCCAGTCTGCATGGTAAAGACATCCGAGTGGATATATAAAATAAGTTACAATGGGCTGATTTCCCCCTCCCAGTGGGAAAAGAAAAAGAAAGAAAGATAAAACCCTGTGGTTTTCATCTCAGGAGAAGGAAATTTTAGCACAGAAATTTCCTCACATTGTTCCATCAAATGAGAGAGGGTAGGTGTGAGAATAGGGGATAGAGGTTTCCTTGGTATCTCTCCCCCACCCCCAACTGCAGTATAACAGGCCATGAAGTCTGGTCAGATACCTAGGACAGAAGAATCCCATGCACTGCTACAGACTAGGGACCGAATGGCTAGGTAGCAATTCTGCAGAAAAGGACCTAGGGGTCACAGTGGACGAGAAGCTGGATATGAGTCAACAGTGTGCTCTTGTTGCCAAGAAGGCTAACGGCATTTTGGGCTGTATAAATAGGGGCATTGCCAGCAGATCGAGGAACGTGATCGTTCCCCTTTATTTGACATTGGTGAGGCCTTATCTGGAATACTGTGTCCAGTTTTGGGCCCCACACTACAAGAAGGATGTGGAAAAATTGGAAAGAGTCCAGCGGAGGGCAACAAAAATGATTAGGGGTCTGAAGCACATGACACATGAGGAGAGGCTGAGGGAACTGGGATTGTTTAGTCTGCAGAAGAGAAGAATGAGGGGGGATTTGATAGCAGCCTTCAACTACCTGAAGGGGGGTTCCAAAGAGGATGGAGCTTGGCTGTTCTCAGTGGTGGCAGATGACAGAACAAGGAGCAATGGTCTCAAGTTGCAGTGGGGGAGGTCCAGGTTGGATATTAGGAAACACTATTTCACTAGGAGGGTGGTGAAGCACGTAGGGAGGTGGTGGAGTCTCCTTCCTTGGAGGTTTTTAAGGCCCGGCTTGACAAAGCCCTGGCTGGGATGATTTAGTTGGGAATTGGTCCTGCTTTGAGCAGGGGGTTGGACTAGATGACCTCTTGAGGTTCCTTCTAACCCTGATATTCTATGATTCTATGGATCTACAGGGGGCTGCATTGATCCTGAGGGATCCAAAGGATACCATGGAAGGCCTGTGCCTCTGCTGAAACTCACTGTAGCCACACCTAGGGGTTAAAGAGGAACCCATACCACAGTGGAGGGTCAGCAGAAAAGATAATTCAGCCCCAGACAGTATTATCATTTTGTGTAAACTCTATGGGGCAGATCAAAACAATACGTGTCCTGTCTGGCCAAATTCCAGTTCTGGTTCAGTTCCCCAGTCCAGAGAAGGGGCCTCCAGAGGTGACACAGAGCTGCAAAAGCAGCTTAGACCATAGTGGGGAGGACAGGGAGGATAAAATAAGAGCACAAATGGTTGCCTCTGTGTGCAGTGCAATTGCAGATCTGTGGAGTACAATAACTCACAGTATACTGACATGTAAATTCATGTTAGTTCATATATGTCATGTAAGACCAATATCTAATCTATTGTATAATACATAGTATTAACAGCTACGCTATATTACATACATTTTTGCTCCATGGTGGAGGAATACAGAGTCACTAAGACTCAGCCCTGAGGCAGCAAAACAGTTCTGATCTTGGCAAAACAAATGTCCGATTGTAAAGCTGAGATATAACGATGTCAGCCAAAATCTAAAGTAATTATGAGACTTTCCACTAACTGGGGAATTACAGGAGTGTGTAGGTTTCTGCCCTGAATACACAGTCTAGGTTTTAGCTGTCAAATAATTCATATCTAAGGGAAATTTTCCCTTGTAAATCTGAAATATTTTACATGAGCATTAGGGTACATAAGAACCTAAGAATGGCCATATTGGGTCAGACCAAAGGTCCATCTAGCCCAGTATCTTGTCTTCCGACAGTGGCCAATGCCAGGTGCCCCAGAGGGAATGAACAGAACGGGTAATCACCAAGTGATCCATCCCTGTCACTCTTTCCCAGCTTCTGGCAAACAGAGGCTAGGGACACCATCCCTGTCCATTCTGGCTAATAGCCATTGATGGAGCTATCCTCCATGAATTTATCTAGTCCTGTTTTGAACGCTGTTACAGTCTTGGCCTTCACAACATACTCTGGCAAGGAGTTCCACAGGTTGACTGTGTGTTGTGTGAAGAAATACTTCCTTTTATTTGTTTTAAACCTACTGCCTATTAATTTCATTTGGTGCCTCCTACTTCCAAAATTTCTTTCTTGAGTGGTAACAGCCAATTTAGACCCCATCATTTTATATGTATAGTTGGGATTATTTTTTCCATTGTGCATTACTTTGCATTTATTAGCACTGAATTTAATCTGCCATTTAGTTGCCCAGTCACCCAGTTTTGTGAGATCCCTTTCAGGGCCGGCTCCAGGGTTTTGGCCGCCCCAAGCAGCTAAAAGAAAAAAAAAAAGCCGCAATCACGATCTGCGGTGGCAATTCAGCGGGAGGTCCTTCGCTCCGAGCGGGAGTGAGGGACCGTCCGCCGAATTGCCGCCGAATATCTGGACGTGCCGCCCCTCTCCAGAGCGGCCGCCCCAAGCACCTACTTGCCAGGCTGGTGCCTGGAGCCGGCCCTGATCTCTTTGTAGCTCTTCGCAGTCTGCTTGGGATTTAACTATCTTGAGTAGTTTTGTATCATCTGCAAATTTTTCCATCTCATTGTTTACCCCTTTTTCCAGATCATTTACGAATATGTTGAATAGTACTGGTCCCAATACAGAGCCCTGGGGGAAACCACTATTTACCTCTCTCCATTCTGAAAACTGACCATTTATTCCTACCCTTTGTTTCCTATCTTTTAATCAGTTACCAGTCCATGAGAGAACCTTACCTCTTATCCCAGGACTGCTTACTTTGCTTAAGAGCCTTTGGTGAGGGATCTTGTCAAAGCTTTCTGAAAATCTAATTACACTATATCCACTGGATCCCCCTTGTCCACATGCTTGTTGACCCCCTCGAAGGAGTCTAGTAGATTGGTGAAGCATTATTTCCCTTTAAAAAAACCATGTTGACTCTGCAATTTCACATTTATTATTGTTTAGTTTATCAATTTGTTCCCAAGCCTCCTCTAATGGCAGCTCAATCTGGGACAGTTCCTCAGATTTGTCACCTAAAAAGAATGGCTCAGGTCTGGGAATGTCCCTCAGAAGACCGATGCAAATAATTAATTTAGTTTCTCCACAATGGCCTTATTGTTCTTGAGTGCTCCTTTAGCATCTCGAGCAGTCCGGTGGCACCTTAAAGACTAACAGATTTATTTGGGCATAAGCTTTTGTGGTTAAAAAGCCACTTCTTCAGATGCATGGAGTGAAAATTACAGAAACAGGAATAAATATTTATTGGCACATGAAGAGAAGGGAATTACCCTGGGGATGAGGGGTTTGGGGTGACGGAGGGGGCTCTGGGTTTTGGGGGGCTCAGGGCTGAGTAGGGTGACCAGATGTCTCAATAAAATTGGGACTGTCCCGATATTTTGGTGTCTGTCCCGCGTCCCAACCTCAGCCTACAGGACTCGGTTTTTTTTTTTTTTTGCTCTGCCGGCAGGCACCCCACCCTCCCATGTGTCCTGATATTTTCTTCCCCTCATCTGGTCACCCTAGGGCTGGGGCAAGTGGTTGGGGTGCGGGCTTACCTTGGGTGGCTCCCAGTCAGCGGTGCAGCGGGACTAAGGCAGGCCCCTGCCTTTCCTGGCTCCCTGCTGTGCCCCAGAAGCAGCCAGCAGGTCTGGCTCCTAGGCGGGGGAGAGTGAGAGGCAGGAGGCTCCACACACTGATCTTGCCCGCAGGCACATACACCCCCAGCTCCCATTGGCCGCGGTTCCCAGCCAATGGGAGTGTGGAGCCAGTGCTCGGTGCATGCAGGGGCAGCACACAGAGCTCCGTGGCCCTCCCGTATAGGAGCTGGACCTGCTGGCCGCTTCCAGGGCACAGTGCGGTGCCAGGACAGGTAGAGACTAGCCTGCCTTAGCTCTGCAGCACCGCCAAATGGACTTTTAATGGTCAAAAACTGGAAACCTGGCAACCTTATATGAGAATCAAAAAGACACAAAGATTGGAAAAATGTTTGTTTTTTCTGACTTTGCCAGCTAGATCAGTGTATCTAAAATAAAGCCTCACTGTGAAAAAATGAGTGAAAGTGGCTTATGCTGAATTTCAGCTTCCTGATCACATTAGATAGACATAGCCAATCAGAGAAAAACAAGAAATGTATGTAACGTCCACCATATGCTGCAACCTATGTGAAGTGACCAAGCAAACAGGCATTGAATTGAAATACAAAGTCAACTGAGGTCTATTAAAAGTTCAGACATCCAAAGACAGAAAAAAGTTTGCAAAACGCTTTTACAGACCATTCATGATCATGAGCAAAATCTGATGCTGGTTTGTGGACACTGTTGGAACTTGAACCAAGGATGATTTCAAGTACTTTCATAGTTCATATAGCTCTGATATTAAACTGCAGCTGCATGTCAGTTAGCAGGTTCTTATGTGTTTGAGTGATTACTGCCAAACTGATGGATGAAACTGTGAACGCTGTGAATTTGTATTGTAGATGATAATATATTATGTGGTTTTATTTTGTTGCTTTCTTTCTCCAAACCTTTGTCTTCAGATGTGACATATTAATGAACTGAATTCTGAACTGGAAAAACAACTATGGTTTAACAACTCTGAGGCCTATATTTATCAACATAGAATAATATTACCCAAATCACAATTTATGTATAAAATACCCTCTGTACTACTAAGCAAAAGAATAATACAAATCCTATAATATTCCTTTACTAAAATAAAATTAACAGAATATTTTCTTAATTGTTTAATGTCTTACTCCTCTCACTTCATTCCTTTCATCCTTATTTTTCTTGTTTTTCTTTATTCATATTTCATCTCTTGAACTCTTTATCTCTTTAATCCCTTATCCTTTATGTTCTTGTTTTATCTCTCATTCCACCATTTTCTTCCATGTTTCTTAAGCCTATCTCCCTTCCCAAGCTAGGCTCCCCAGGCTTCACATGCCCTCTGATCCCTTTTCCCTTTCCCCCAGTTCTGTACCTTTCCCATCTCTTTCATTTTCCTTTCAGCAATCTGCACAAAACAATACTAGAAGTAGAGTTGGCAAGCTGACAAAAAAGAACAGTTGGAAAGAAAAGTTTACTCAAAGAAAGAGACATATTTCTTTTAAAAAAATATCTATGAGAAGGTGTTTGCCAAATCATCTGCTTCTTCAAATGTGGAACTTATAGTAATGCTGTTTCTGCAGTGTTCATGTGGGGGAGGGAACAGGAAGCACTTTCAGGATACCAGATGTCTTGAGTACAGATAGGTGGGATTCAAACGTGCAGCAGGACATCAGTAATTCAGCCACAGGTGTTATTTCTCATCCATCAGTTATACAAAAATAACTATTATTTTACTTCTGTAACTGATGGATGAGAAATACTTCTGTATTTGCACTGGTGTGACTGCTGCTGCAATACTATGTCCAGTTCTGGTGTCCACAATTCAAGAAAGATTATGATCAATTGGAGATGGTTCAGAGAAGAGCCTTGAGAATGATTAAAAGTTAGAAAAATAGTGATAGACTCAAGGAACGCAGTCTATTTAGTTTAAAAAAGAAAAGTTTAAGGGTGACTTGATTATAGTCTATAAGTAAGGCCCTTTTAATTTGCAATTGCGAAAATTGTGGATCCCGCAATATTAGGCTTCCACCGCAATTTTATCAGCTGGTCAGCTAACACCAAGAGCCCTGACATGTGCAGGGCTGACAGCGAGAGTCCCACCATGCACAAGACTGAAAGCGAGAGCCCCTGACATTAGCCACTGGGGGCTGACAGCGAGAGTCCTGCCATGCACAGGGCTGACAGTGGGAGCTCTGGCTGTCAGCCACTGAGGGCTGACAACAGGAGCCCCGCTATGTGTGGGACTAACAGCGGGAGCCCCACCATCAGCCACCCAGGGCTGACAGCGGGAGTCCTAGCTGTCAGGTGCTCGCAGCTAAAAAGCAGGAAGGCTGCCAGGGCACAGGGCTGACAGTGAGAGCCCCGGCCATCAGTCCCAGGTGGCTGGAACCCGGGGCTCGCACATTCAGCCGCATGCATGGCGGAGCTTGTGGTGTCAGCCCTGTGCATTAATGACTGTAATATAGTGGCAGCAAAATGTCTGCTTATCAAAAAAAAATTAGCAAGCATGACATATTTGATTGTTTATATTATTCAAGCAATTTTTTCTTAAGCAAATAGGTCTCTGGCTTTTCCAAATTACTGCAATTAATAAAGGTCCATTATTACTTTTCTGAGATTTTCCATGTCTTGTCTGCAACTCAGCCACAATTATTTGACAATCATCTCACGATTCAAGTAGGGCCTTATCTATAAGTGACTACATGGGAAACAACTATTTAATAATGGGCTTTTCAATCTAGCAGAGGTATAACATGATTCAATGGCTGGAAGTTGAAAGTGGACAAATTCAGACTAGAATTATGGTGTAAACTTTTAACAGTGAAAATAATTAGCCATTGGAACAAACCACTGATAATTTTAAAACCAAGAGTGGATGTTTTCTAAAAGATATGCTCTAAGAATTATTTTTGGGAAGTTCTTTGGCCTCAGTTATACAGGAGGTCAGACTAGATGATCACAATGGTCCCTTCTGGAATCTATGTGAAGTTAACATTAAGGGTTTGGTGTAAAATGTCAAAAGCCAAGAAACTCAGAAGTTGCACATCTTCATTTATCTTGTCTCATTCCAGAAAGGGTATTATATGGAGTCTCCAAATAGTGAGATAGGGTACATGTAGTGATTATTCTCAGGTGACAATGGCAAGATGTACATAAGAACATAAGAACGGCCATACTGGGTCAGAACAAAGGTCCATCTAGCCCAGCATCCTGTCGTCCATCTAGCGCAGCATTCTACCAGGTGCCCCAGAGGGAATGAACAGAACAGGTAATCATCAAGTGATCCATCCCCTGTCGCACATTTCCAGCTTCTGGCAAACAGAGGTTAGGGACACCATCCCTGTCCATCCTGGCTTATAGCCATTGATGGACCTATCCTCCATGAATTTATCTAGTTCTTTTTTGAACCCTGTTATAGTCTTGGCCTTTACAACATCCTCTGGCAAGGAGTTTCACAGGTTGACTGTGCATTATGTGAAAAAAATACATCCTTTTGTTTGTTTTAAAACTGCTGCCTATTAATTTCATTTGTTGGCCCCTAGTTCTTATGTTATGAGAAGAAGTAAATAACATTTCCTTATTTACTTTCTCCATGCCAGTCATGATTTTATAGACCTCTATCATATCCCCCTTTAGTTTTCTCTTTTCCAAGCTGAAAAGTCCCAGTCTTATTAATCTCTCCTCATACGCCTAATCATTTTTGTTTCATACCCATAATAATTTTGTTGCCCTTTTCTGAATCTTTTCCAATTCCAATATATCTTTTTTGAGATGGGCGACCACATCTGCACGCAGTATTCAACATGTGGGCGTACCATGGATCTATATAGAGGCAATGTGATATTTTCTGTCTTATTAACTATCCCTTTCTCAATGATTCCCAACATTCTGTTCACTTTTTTGACTGCCACTGCACACTGAGTGGATGTTTTCAGAGAACTATCCACAATGACTCCAAGATCTCTTTCTTGAGTGGTAACAGGTAATTTAGACCGCTTCATTTTATATGTATAGTTGGGATTACGTTTTCCAATGTGCATTACTTAGCATTTATCAACATTGATAAATTGTAAAGGCATATCAGGACCCCCAGGTCTGAACCCCAAGTCTACAGGGTTTATGGGTGTGGCCACACTCCAACCCTCCACCTTTCATTCTGGTAACAATTGCTTTCCTGGAATCCATGAAGCCCAGCCCCAATTTGAGGCCCTATCCCTGAGGTCCTATTGGTGGAGTCCGGTTGCTGGTTGGCTCACTGACCCTACTTAAACCAGTAACAGAAAGAGAAAGCTGTCTGAACAACTGGGCTCTACTTTGCTTTGGACTGTGTATACTTTGTGGTACTTGCTCCCACTTCCTGATTTCCTGGCCTGGTGTGACTCCTGGTAGCTGATTTGTGGTTCTGATCTCCAGTTTCTCTCCTGCATCTGACTCCCAGGTATCCTGACTTATGATTCTGATCTCCAGTTTGTCTTCTGCTTCTGACCTTCTGGTATCCTGACACTGCTGTCTCATGACTGCAGACTCTGGCTCTGACTGCTAGGTCTGGCTGCTCATGAGCTATCTGTGATAAGATATCAGGTTCCTGCCTATCACATGGTAGATCTGTGTGGGATTATGAAATAAAAGGGGAAGTTAATGTAAAGGAGGTCACCTTAGGGAAAGGATGTGTCCTCTCCCCTCCTACCTAGCTGAAGCTGGAGAGGCCTTGATTAGTTAGTATCCAGTAGTTTGGGTTGATTTGTTTTGGTTTTGAGTTTGCTTTTGGAAATAAAGCAAGCCCCGAAGAAAGGAATGTGAAGTGACACATGTGTAGGTTACTCTTTCAGTCAGTCTCCATTTCTTGAATTAGCTTGATTTACATGGACTTTTAAGAGTTACAAGAAAACAAATGATTAATTAGGTCAAACTTGGGGCCTTCCAAATTTGACATTGTCCAGCTTACATTGTCATTGACATTGTCCAGCTTACATCACTATGGATTCAGATACAGGAATCTAACAGTTGTGAAGAATAAGTCTGTGTCAACTCTCATGACTGTGTGAAATATTTTTCTCTATTTTTTCTTTTATTAACATACAATCGTCATGTACTTATAAGTAGCTCTCTTCCATAACCTCTGCATCATAATTAAACAGTATCCATCAGTGTAATAACTGGGCCACTTTAAAGGTATAATATTTCAATCAGTTATTTTTCAAAACACAAACCAATATGTCTATATCACTGAATAATTGCTTGCTCCTCTTTTATATCAAAGCTATTTTTCACATATACTGACTTTTAAAGGTGCAGGGCAGAAAGCAGCAGAGTTCGGAGTAAATGACTCAAGTAGTGTTTTCTACCCAGGTTACCTATGATCAGTAAATTACAAAAAATGTAAACTAATAAAGTTTGGTATTTTATTGTGGCTTCCTCTGACTACTAGCAGCCCATCCTGTACATCAAAGTTCAGAAAGAACACAATGAGTCACAATCAAAACCAAGAGAATGCTGCATGAACAATTACTGTACATAAATTGCACTCTGGTGTTTCATTTCTGTGCCAACTCATTGGTAACACAGCTCATTTCCTTATTTTTTTCCTGCATTTTTCATCCATAATAGTGAACAGCTCTGTTAATCTGCTCATGGAGCTTGGAATTTTTGTTGGACTTTATGAAGCCCTCTACTGGAACATGTTAGGCTACATCCCATTCTTCTTTAGAGCCATTTGTGCAGGATCCACAACAGCTCTATGTTTCTGCCAGGCTTTTGCTCCACAAGACATCATTATGCATACTTGGAGTGTCTCCTTTGAAATCTAGAATCAAAGTATCTCCCAGAGAAAAATCAGCCCTACATGAGCTCATGCCCCAGCTTAGCAGCTCTACACCATCTGCTGTGAAACCAGTGCAGATCCCTTAATATGTACTGCTACTTGCAGAACTATCCTCATGAGCCATCAGCCCAGTTCAGAGCAAAGATAGTAGGTCACAAACATCCACTCCTGAATACCGTATAACATAGGGCCAAATTTGTTCCTTCATTTGGTGCTATTGGAACAGTCATAGTGACTGATCATCCTGGAATTTCATTTTACACTGAATCCCTCATGCGTTGACTGTGGCTGACACTGGTGATGATAGGCAGTATGGCTTAGCGGACAAAGCACTGGACTGGGACACAGGAGATCTGGGTCCTATTCGTGGTTTGGCCACTGGCCTGCTGGGTGACCATGAGCTAGCTAGCTCACTGTTCTGTGCCTCAGTTTCCCCATATGTAAAATGGGGATAATGATGCTTACCTGCCTTTGTAAATGATGAAAAACACTCCATAAGCGCTAGATATTATTTCTATTTTGCATCAGAAGCAAACAGGCATGTTGATCTATCATCTACTTTTATATAACATAGTATTTGAGGAATGCAAATTCTTTAAGGATGTTGCTGTTTTTGTTAACATGCTGTACGATTTTCATGGGAGGGAAATTAGGTAATGAATTCAAAAGCTAGTTTATTTGCATTGAACAATTACCTATACATTATAAGAGCTCTACGGATTAGCATGTGTTTTAAGAGCTCCACTTTTCACAAGCAACATTGTGAGCTAGAAAAATTTTGATGACAAGCAGCACTAACTGACATTTTTCTCAAGCATTTTGCAATAAGACAAAAAAGTGGGAAGTATGATAACATCAGAATTAGCTCCCCTTCCGAAAAGTTTTGTTAAATCATAATTTTTCCTTTTAGAAAATTAGATAGAATTGCATATATGCTATGTTACTATCTGAAACGTGAAGAGGACAGGAGGTACAAAAAGGATTTTCATATTCTCAGAATAATCACATCATTTTGTATCCAGCTCTAGATATATGTATCTTGAATAAACATTTCCTTCACTTTTTGTGCCTCTTGTTGTGTGGCCTTTAGCAGATCACTTAACCATTCTCTGCTTCAGTTTATCCATCTGTAAAGTGGGTAGAACAATACCAACCTGCAAGTTGTGCCGCATGGCTTGGTATGATCTAGCAGCTAAAACATAGGGCTTGGGAGTCAGGAGGTGTAGGGCTCTGATCCTGCAGTTGATAACATGTGAACTGGGTTTCGAAATCAACGTGACTTCATTCAGACATAGTACAAGGATGGAGCAAAAAAGGCGTGTCTACATTTTAAATGCTGCAGCTGCACTGCTGTAGTGCTGCAATGAAGATGCTACCTACACCAGTGGGAGGGCTTTTCCGGTTGGTGTAGGTACTCCACCTCCCCAAGAGGGAGTAGGTAGGTTGACAGGTGAATTCTCCTGTTGATCTAGCGCTGTCTCCATAGGGGGTTATGTCAGTTTAATTGCGTCAGTGAGGGGTGTGGATTTTGCACACTCAAGTAATGTATTATACCGATCTAATTTCTTACTGTAGACAAGGCCTTAGTTTTGACGCATTCACTGACTTTGTGTGTAATTTTAGGTAAGTCACTTATCCACTCTGTATTTAATTTTGCCATCAGTAAAAAGGACCGTAATACATATATATTTCATGGAGGTGCTGTGAGGATTATGGAAGGAGCTACATGCAGATGGTTCCTTGCACTCACATGGAGCTCATTGAAGTAAATGAGGGTGAAATTAGTGCAGGGGTTCACCCACAGACAGCTCCTTTCAGGATCAGGACTTTAAAAAAAAAGTTTCTGGAAATCCTTGAGTGAAAAATGTTAGTGTATAAAATTGCAAATTATTAATATTTATAAACTACTTTGGCATCCTTGAATGAAACCTACTATAGAGTGTATTATTAATAAATAATAATGTTTTTATGTGTGAATTGTGAGAACATTAAGAATTTCAATCTTTCTCTGCAAAGGAAAGACCTGTACTTTCTCCTTTTCCTCCTTCTCCCACACTAACTAAATGTGGCAGAAAAAAGTAGAAACAGAAAGGGTCATGTTTGGTCCTCAAAATTTGAATATGGTGGTTTTTTTTCTTTGCCACAGATGCTCCATGCCCATCAGCTGCTGTGTTCTTCTGAAAGAGGGAGAGAGAGAATTTGCTAATAACATGGGTAACCTTAAGTGTAGGCATGCATAAAAAATTGCTGAAAATTGAGTTGTGGTACATGTTCTTATTTTAGATTTGCCCTTGTTAACGTCTTTTTAATAAACAGGTGCACACACTTCCCCAAGCTGTCAGTGTTGTTTACCCAGTCTGTACACTTTATAAATCTACTAATGGAATAGATCCAATCATCTTAAGGATCTGCTTTAATAACCAGACCCTCAAAGTTTTCATGAAAATACTTTCTTATAGTCCTGCTGGTTGTTTCAATACCAGCTTTACAAGCTTTGTTTTTAAAGATAGCACAAGAATAAGAGGCTTCAGTACAATATTTTGTGTAACATGCTTCATAGACATTTTACAGAGTAACAAATGTGGCAACGAGAGAAAGAGATAGAGATGAAAGGTAAAGGAAGGGGAAGAAAGGTAGATTTCCAACCAAGTTTTGATATCAAGTACAACACTGATAATACATAGCCATACAAGAAGGCTCCAGATGGCATGAGCTGCGAAGGCGAAAGCTCTTGCACCAACATTATTAAGTTTACTTAAGAAGTGCTCAGGTATTATGGCAATTATACCAGGATAAAGATGAGACTGTAAAAAGGCAGAGAAGAGGCTACCACTATGTGAGTGGCATCACTAAGAAGGCTAATAGTGAGAGACATCAATGAGATAGGCTGGACCGATAATTAAATTACTGATAGCTAAATAGGTAAATATGCTAGTGGTACATTATTAACAGTATTTTTGTCTCATGAGCTTACAAGTCACATCACTGGAGACCAGATATTTCTAGTTGTCCGATTCTGGATGGCTAACACTAATTGCAGACAAGCAGAAAATTGCTGCAAGTAATACCATGGAAGGAGCTCTGCATTTAATTCTGCAGTGAATGAGCTGCTTGTGAAGTGTCAGACTGAGAATTTAATCCTCTATTTATCTACAGAAAAGTTAGGGAAAGGCAGTGGCAATGCAAGCTTCCCCAAACTATCCTTCCTTACTAAGTCCAAGTACCCCTGATCTCTAGGGGTGAGCGGGCAATACAGTCTCCATACTTTTTCCATATTGCACCTCTTTGTAGACATTGCGAACAAGGTTGCCAATTGTGATGTTTCTGTTATGTGAACAATTGTCCACTAAGAATTTGAGATCGTTAATATATTTAATAAAAGCTACCAAACAGCTGCCATATGGTGACAACTTCTGGACACTGGGTTGGACTCAAGCCTGTGACCTAAATGTGAAAAGCTCTATAACCCATTACAAATCCCAGAAGCCATCTAGCTGCCACTAATCTATTTTAAGTGACTGGAACCTAGCTATTGCTTTTGATGACTTCATATGGCTACAAGTTGCAGAGTGCCTCATTAGGTCAAAAATCTTTGACTACTCTCTACCTTGCTCTGCTTCACTGTGCCTGACAAGGAACTACACTGACTATGTAGCCTTTACGATTAATGGTGCTCTTTTGGGGGAAAAAGAAGGAAAAAACACCTTTTACAGCAGCAGGATTGGATCTAGGACAGATCCAGTGATTTGCAGTGAAAAAAGTAACTAAAGGGCTCATTAGAGGGAAAGTTATTAGGCCAAGCAAATAGTTAATCCCTGTCACATAGAGGTAAAATAGTTGCCAACCTTGAACTCTAAATTAAAGGCACTCTCTGAGCACAAGAGAAGTGACTCCTTTCTGCAGCTTCCTCAGTACCATCCCTCTACCATAATGCTGTGGTCTTTTTCTTTCTTTAAATTCTGGGCTCCAACTAATTACTGGCAGGAAGTGCCTATTTTTATGTCATTAGTATGCAAATGAGTGAGAGAAGTAGGAAAATATTCAAAAGGCACTGTAACAATATATGTCTACAGACTACTAGCCAATTAAAAAATGGTACTATGACTGCAGACCCCAGCAGAAGACTATGGCCAAAACATTTATGCTTCAGCACCTACAGTTTAACGTTGATGGAAACTGTAAACTCAGCACCTCTGAAAATCAGACCCATGACATGGGGGGAGGGATAGCTCAGTGGTTTGAGCATTGGCCTGCTAAATCCAGTGTTGTGAGTTCAATCCCTAAAGGGGCCACTTGGGGATCTGGGGCAAAATCAGTACTTGGTCCTGCTAGTGAAGGCAGGGGGCTGGATTCAATGACTTTTCAAGGTCCCTTCCAGCTCTAGGAGATAGGATATCTCCATTAATTTCAGATGGGACATCTCAGATTGGCCACTCAAAAACTGGTAGACACTTTTAAAGATTTTGGTCTTTATTTCTCTGTCTCAGTTTCTCCACTCATAAATTGGGGATAAACAACCTTATTTTCCTATTTTCCAAGGTATTGCGAGGAAAAAAATTTAATGAGACTGATACTTCCTGCAATTTTTACTCAGTGTGAGTCCCAACAGGACACCTGACATGAGGAAAGTCTGCAAGATCAGGTCCAATTTTGTCAAATGTTACATAATACAAATGTTTAGTATTATTATTCTCATAAGATTTTCAGTATTTCCTGCTTCCACTTAGGTTAAAAAAAATAGCAAGAACTGCCTGTCTTGTGATATTTTGGCACTTCCACTGCTGGATGGTATCAGGAAGTGCAGAAGCACATAACAATGAGAAACAATTTGAAAACAATTAGCTAAGCTTTTTTGAACCTAAGAAAATATTCAGTTTTGGCTTGAGTGAAGGTTGGGTTAGTTCTTATGCAAACTAGTTTGTTCATCTCTGTTTCCTAACCATAGAATATCAAATACGGGGAGAAAATGTAATTCCAAAGGAGTCCTGCAGTCCTTAAACAGTTAAACTTCTTGGGAATTTTGCCTGCATCAGCAGGGAAACAGAATTGGGTCCATGTAATTTTACTTATCATGAGCCTCCTTTTCAAAAACTAGTTAATTCTATTTCTACATACCTGTCTATGTATACTCCAAGACAAAAATGTGCTAAGATTGAATCAAGGTTATAAATACTACTTCTATGAATACCTTTGCCTGCAATATTTGTAAGTTACTGAGGCTGGAGCACAGAGCTTTCAAAATACTCCACTGAAGTCTTTCCCTGCTCAATCTGTAATGTGTGTCTGATATCTCCCAAAAGTTACAATACCCGGAGAGGTGTGATTCTCCATAGCTAAGAACATAATCCCCACTCCTCCAAATATACTTGAAGATAATACTCATGATTTTCTCTCTCATACTTTGTTTCTCCCACACCATCTCCCCCTTCATATTTTTGTCTTTCCCGTTTGTTTTCTTGCACGTGCTACTTCTGACCACCTTCTCTCCATTCTCTTCCCTCTTGTGCAGCCTTATGTATCCTCCTTACCAGTGCTTAATTTGTGTGAGGGCTTGCCAGAGCTGAACCTCTGCACTTCTAGGTTTGACAGTTCATAGTCCCAGCACCTCTGGGCTTGCCGCCTCAGTTATGAAAGTAAAAAAATTGAGCCCCAGCAACTCTTTCATTACAAATTTAAGCACTGCTCTTTACCCCTTTCCTTGTTCTGCTTGGTTTGGAACTCTTCCCTCTCTCCATTGCTAGTTCTTCCATCTATTACTTTCTCCTTCCTCTACCCCACTTTACCAAATTCCTTCTAGTGACTCTGTTTCTTTCTAACCACCACCATCACCACCAAATCTCCCCTAGTGCATCTTCCCTTTGTTTTTCCTCACTAGTATGACTTTGTTCTAGTCTGTTTTGCAAATGCCATACAGTCCAGGGGTTCTCAAACTGCAGGTCGCGAGGTTATTATCTGGGGGTCATGAACTGACATGGGACTGATAGCCTGAGCGCCTGTTAAATTAAATAAAAAAAAACATTTTTAATTCATAAGTAGGGCCCTATCAAATTCACAGCCACGAAAAACGCGTCACAGACCGTGAAATCTGGTCTTTTGTGTGCTTTTACCCTATACTATACAGATTTAACAGGGGAAACCAGTGTTTCTCAAATTGGGGATCCTGACCTAAAAGGGAGTTGCAGGGGAGTCGCAAGGTTATTTTAGGGGGGTTGTGGTATTACCTCCCTTACTTCTGCACTGCCTTCAGAGCTGGGATCCCGGCCAGCAGCTGCTGCTCTCCAGCTGCTCAGTTTTGAAGGCAGTGCCACTGCAGCAGCGCAAAAGTAAGGGTAGCAGGACCACAACCCCCGCCTCCTACAATAACCTTGTGACCCCCCCCACAACTCCTTTTTGGGTCAGGAGTAACCCCTACAATTACAACACCGTGAAATTTCAGATTTAAATAGCTGAAATCATGAAATTTATGATTTTAAAAATCCTATGACCGTGAAATTGACCAACATGGATTGTGAATTTGGTAGGGCTCTCTTTATAAGAGGGGGTCACACTCAGAGGCTTGCTGTGTGAAAGGGATCACCAAAACAAAAAGTTTGAGAACCACTGCCATACACAGTGACTTAGGAGTCTGGTAAAATTCCCTTTGTTTGTGGATCTGCTGCAAAGTCTGTGTACTTTGGAGGGACTGTGCTTGCAAATCATGGAGATGAACATACTAAACAGGTAGGGGCTAAGGGGAGGAGCTGGCAGATTATTTGGCAAATGAGAGGTAGAAAAGTCCCCAAGGGGGCATATTTCCACTTCTAGCAGAAATTCTGGCAGGCCTGGAGGGAATAGATGCAGCTAGGCTGACCACCTACTTTTCAAAGAAATACAAGGAAAGATGTATGAAAAATAGGGGGCCAAGAAGTCTCAGTCAGTACCTAATTTTGTGGCTCACAAATCACAGAGTACTAAATCCCATCTGCAGTGTCACACCCTACAATCCTTTGCTAAAGTCAGGAATAAATATGTTCAATGTTCATAGCTGATCTGGGACGCTAGGCTCCTACTCAAAGCTGTCCTTTAAAGGTGGCGCAGTTGGTCACCTTAATGCCAGAGAGAGCTTAGCGGCCAAATTTAACCCTGGCACAGTTGGCCTAAGTCCCCAGAAGCCAAGTGGAGGTGCAGTTGTTTCCCCCAGGGCTGAATTTGCCCCACGTGCGGACTGTGTGTGAAGTGCTCTGGATCCTTAGGGAGGAGGGCACACAAACCCTGTACAGGTGAGCTATGATTTTAGAGGCTAGGGTTTAACATGGGGGCCAGACGCCTATAAGGATGGAGGGCAACAGTGGAGGAGCTCGGGTCGGGGCGGCTCTGCCTCTGCGTGACCGGGGGGGGGGGGAATTGCAGGGGGCAGGTTTTCTAGGGCGGGAGGCAGCCTTCTGCCAGGGGTGTGTCCGTGAGAAATTCAGAAACGTCTCCCTCATGCAAAAGAGGCAGCTGGGACCGGGGCAGCGGCTCCGCGCGAGAGGGGAAAGGCGGGCAGGCGGGAGGGGGAAGCCGAGCCTCTTGCGTGCTGAGGCGAGGGCGGGGCAGGAACGCTAGCACGTCGGTGCCGCCGCCGGCCTCCAGGCGGGATTGAGGAGGAGGTGAGTTCCCTCGGGGGCGGGGGGGCTGGTGAGGAGCGGGGCCGCGTGATGAGAGCAGCCCGGGAGGGAAGGGGTCAGCGCGGAGAGGCCGAGGCGGCCGGAAGGAGAACGGGGCAGACAGCGGCCGAGGGCGGAGGGGGACGGGCCCAGGCAGGGCTGCTCTCCTGAGGGGAGGCGGAGAGCGGCAACTGCTGGCCTGGGACTGTGTGCGGCGTCTAACATGGCTCCCCAGCACCCGCAGCTCGCAGGCGGCCCGTGGCAGGGGAGCTGCTGATCTAGGGGTGCAGCCGCCCCGGCTGCCCCTTAGGTGGCTCCTGAGCACTGGGAGCGGCCTCTGGGCAGGGGGAACTGCTACTGCTGATCCGGGGTGCAGCCCCTAACGTGGCCCCTGTTCCCCACGGTGGCTGCTGGGGACGTGGGGTTGCAGCCTCCCCTGCAGCCCCTAAGGGGCGGCCAGCACCCACAGCTAACGGGCGACTCTGCTCCTGGCGATCAGGGGGTGCAGGCTCCCCAGGAAGCCCCTCAGAGCTACGGCTCAGGAGGGGCCTCAGACTGGGGAGCTGCTGCTGTGTAGGAGGAACAGCTTTGCCAGTGCCCTGGTATGGGTCTCCCATTTGCCATGTGCTGCTCACAGATATGGGGAGCCCCTGTAGGGGGGAAAGTATGCGGCCTTTATAATGATTTCTAAGCAGCACCTTCACTATTTACAGGCCCAGGTCAAAAGTGGGGTGAGAGAAACCCAATGCTCTCAAAGGAGGCTGATCAGGTACACACAATTCAAAAGGCTCCACTGTGGGGGGACCTGGGGGAGCTGCTGGAACTCTTGAGGGTGGGGTGTGTGCATTGCACCCTCTTCAGGAGCTTAGCATTACTGTGCAGCAACTGCATGCAGTCTTTCAGAAGGGGAGAAAAAAGACATAACGGAAATAATACTTGTGCCACTGGTCAGAGTACTCGTGCACAAGTTCAGCAGTCTGACATAAGGGGAATTGGTGTGCTGATCGTGTTATGTGCTTAGCTGCCTAACTTGGTTTTCCAACTTTCGCATACAGTTCATCTCACAGGCACGGGGATATAGCGGAAGCTATTGCTGGTGCTCAGAACATATGCAGCTTCTGCAATAGTCTGGTGCAGGCCTCAAGGAGCCCAGACACAGTTCAATATCACAATGAGAATGTGAAATTAATGTGTTTTTTTTTTTTTTTCTTAAATAGCTTTTAATAAAAATGACTGTAAGCGCTCTGGGGCAGGGTCTGTCTCTGTTTGTGTGTTTATGAAGAGCAGTGTAAAATTGGGCTCCAATCTTGAGATGCTACCGTCATACAATTAATAAAATATTAAGTTTTTTAAAATAATTACACTCTTGACAAGAAAGCCCCCCATGTAAATCAAACAAAAATCGCACAAAAGTTGAAACCCATGCAAAAAAATACAGCGTGAAATTGTTTTAAAACAAAAGACGAATGAAAGGAGAATTCAGTTTAAAAAATAAATATATTTTAAAATGTGATTTTAAATTAAAGCACTATCAGAAAATATTTCATAATAATGGGATGTTTCAAGAAAAACTTTTAAAATTAATCCCAAATTAAAGGGAGTTTTTCTCACATAAATAAGTTTAGTAGATCTAACCAGATCTTTTAACACATGACTGTGTGATGGTGGGAATAGTAAACTAGAGGAAATGAATGCAAGTACACAGACTTTATTTAAGAGGAGGAAGGAAAAGTTTGGATACAGGAGCAAGTCCATTATAATGGATGCTGACTTTATTTTGGATTTTTTTTCTACTCTAGTTCTTAGGTGCTAGCCATACATTAAGTTAGTTTAAAGTTTAGCACAGTGGTTAGGTAAAGATGAGCAGCAGATTGCAGTATTGTGTATAACAATGGGTTGGTATTATTCAATAGAACTGTTTTATTGGACTCTATTAACCTTAAGCCTTCACCATGACAGGACTTTCATGTAAGAACGCACATGCAAAGTGCAATATTGAATTTTAATTAGAGCTTTCAAGATCTGAAGTGGAATGTATTCTTATCATTTCCCTCTCCCTTTTAATGTACATTTTTCTTAGAAGTCTAGACTTAGTAAAAATACTTTGGTGTTGGAGATTCCATTACATCAGATGTATGAGTTTGTATAATCTCAGTGTCAGAAGTCAGTTTTGATAAAGTAAAATAAGGACAAATTCAAATGTACAATTTGATTTTAGATTTATACCCCAACAGTGTGTAGAAAGATGAATATAACCTTATATATGATTGAATCCCAATTGTTAGAATCTTTCTTGCTAGTGATTGGCCAGACTGACTCCTTGTCTATTGACTAAAGATTAGCTAAGCATATTTAGTGTTGCCCAAGTAGTTTGGATAATTAATATTCTAAGGTTTTATTTTTCTTTATGAACTTTGGAATACTTTCATGTTAGTTAGGGGAACTTTTTGAAACTGCAGCTAAAAATAAATCATTCAAGAAAAACATAACTATGAATTTCACATACTGTTCCTGCATAAGTCAGAGCATAAATTGCATACAGTGTTCAGAAGGAACATGTCTGTCTTATGTGGGCATTTTTGTTGATGTGGGCGGAATTTAGATATGCTTAGTTATGTGCAATATTCAAATAAATACACTGAATAAATAATATTTATTCTAATAAATATTATTGCTAACAATAGGAATAATGGGGCCTTAATCTTGATTGGGCCCTCTGGATGCTTCCATAGTGGTAATAATAGTAATATTGCATATGGAATAATGTAATATGAAGGCAATAACAAAATAAGGCAGAAAATTGCAAGACCTCAAATGTGTGGATATCTGGTCCTTGATAGATTGGCTGTACAGTATATCTAATTTCAAAAACAGTCAAACATGGGGGTGGGGGTCAATGAACTATAAACAATTCTCATTATATATGATTCTAAGAATCTTGGCAGTGCTAGTAACATGCTGCCAGTATTTTAACAAGAAGTGCCCATAAAATTTCCCTCATTTGACTGTGATAAATCCTGTGTACCAAATCTGTAAGGGACAGCAAAATCATGCTAATCTTTGGTGGCAGAATTTTTAACAGCAGGCTCTTGAGAACCTCCCCCACCTAAGGCATCAGTAGGCAGTGCAGTTAGCAGCGATAATGCACAGCTTTACTTCTATAAGAACACATATCCCAGTGTTAATGTCACTTCTGAATAGATATATCTCAAAGTATGTGTCTTAAATGTACACCTTAGCTATCCATATTGCTGCACATCAGATGTGAAAGTAAAAATAAATGTGTGAAGCTCCACACAGACTTGTATGGATTTCTGCAAATCTGAAAACCACATCTCCAAACTATCTATTATCCCAAATTCTCTCTCTCTCACACACACAATTTCACACACACATGTTTTTAGTTGACCTTCAGTGTTTCCTACAAGCAGGACATCAAAGTTCTTATCTATTTACAAATGACAATAAATAGGCTTCCCTATACTTAAAATATGGCCAATGCAACAGATTTGGGATATGAGTAATTATGTGGCGTTCAAATGAGGGATGGAGGAATATGAAAGTGTAATTTATTAAAGAAATATAGTACTTAGAATAAATGAATGAGGTCAGTTCCTATTTGTGTTAGCTTGTGCCCCCCAAAACAGTAATCCACAGGATTAAGATAAGAGGAGCAGAAGCAACGGTGGGGCTCTTAGATTTTAAAATAAGGTTACTGCCATAATAATATTACTGATAGATGCGAAGTATGATTATCCAAAGCCTTCTCACCAGTATTACAGATGCTGCAAGATTTAATGCCATCCTTGTAATTTATGAAACTAACCTCAAGCAAGTAAGTAAGGGTGGACACATCACTGTGTTAATGATAAGCCTGAGAAATAGAGGATTTAGATGTTTTAAGATTTGAAATCTTTCTCTCTCACACACATGCACATGCACACAGAGTTCAAGATTAATAACACCAAAGATTTAACTGTTCATAGGTCACCTGTAGCATTATATTCCAGTTTTGTCCTGGGACTACTTCTAGGGATTTAGGTGCCAAAACTGTTCAACTACTTGGACCCCCTGAGACTGACAGTAAAAGTGCTAATAGCAATTATGGTATTGGTAATTTTCTAGGAAAACTGTCCACTATGAACTAGCGTGCAACGGCATGTTCACATCCTCTAGTGAAAAGCCATTTTATATTAATATCTTAAGGTCACTACTGACTATATGCTGGATTCAGACTCGTGACCTCCAGGTGAAAGCTGCCAATCCCTTAGGCTCTTCATTATTTACCCATGGAAGGAAGATTTACTGAATCATTGTTACATAATAGATGCTGCTCACATTGGCAGGGTTGAATGATCAGAGGTATGGGAGTGAAAGAGGAGTATAACTGTTAATATTTATTTTTTAGCTCTAAAAAGACGAAGAAAGATCTTCTCATTTCCAGAGTAACTGGAGACTGCACTTTTGCCTGCATCTTATTCCGCCTTTCTCCAAGTGAAATAAACTATACAGTTTTGCCTGTATAACTGCTTCTCCAGTAGGTAAGTGTAGACAGCCCTAAGTAAACTCCCTTAAAAGAATATGTTTTGGTTGTCATAAAGTCGGTTTTCTTTTTGGTTGTGATTTAAATATAAAGAGAGGATTTATGGAGATGACTATAAGGTTCCATTGCCCTAATTGCTCACTACATCTGGCACGGCATAAAAATTGTTCTCACTTGTACCTAAAACAATTACCTTTATTTTTTATTTATTCTATCTGCTTTTTGTAAAATCAATGGTCATGTTAAATGCTTAAATACCAAATATGCAAATTTAGAGATCAATATATGATTTTTTTTGTATTTCTTATAATAGATATCTGGTATGCTGTTTGAGGGAGTCATCTAAGTCTTTAATAATTTTGACTACTCACTAGTTAAAGTATGTTATCTCTTATTAGAGAAATATATATTTATCTTTTAAAAATATTGTGTTTCTTTTTGAAGAAATAATAGCTGAGGATTGTAAAAGTAGCAATTTTGGAAGTGAATCTAGATTTTTTTTCGAACGGTATGGTTTAAAACTGAATTGTGAAGAAAACAGGAAAACGATGCCAATATCTGTGTTTAAAAAAAAAAAAAAAAAAATTCTCAGATATGTGTTTTCCTGTATGCTTTGTTTACTATTTTAAGACTGAGTGATGCCATTTAAACTATCATTTTTCAATTGGAATTATTTTAAAAATATTGCCAATAATTAGCATTTCACTCAGTCATGACCCAGGTGACTTGCAAAAATCCCATTACTTTCAGCAGTACTGTGTGTGTGTGGAATGTCTTCACTAATCAGGCTTAAGAGGAGCACTCAGCAAATTTACCACTGAAACTTGTCTTTTAAAAAAAAAAAAAAAAAAAAAGTTTGGACATGTGACATCTATACCCCTCCATGCCTTATTCCTCTTCCACTGTGAGAGCACAGTATATACAATTCTTGGATATCATAACTATCATGGAATCTCACTGGAACTTGGAGCTGGCCACCATGTATCCTGTTTTTATAATGTGTGACTTTAAAAAAAGTTTAACCATGCAGTATGCTTTTACAAAGTCATTACCCAGCAGTGGTGGTTTCATTGTAGCACTGATATCACAGTGCTGTTCATACTGTACATTTAATTCTATAGTAAAATATTATCATTATTATGTTCTCCTGGGAGTAGCTTGTCAGTAGAGAAGAGAGAAATGCACTTGCAGGATGTGTGGACAATCTTCTCAATGAGTCAGAACCTCTGGAAAGCAGTAGCCACTGGTGAAGAGCTAATTATTCCATGTGAAATTATATAAGGAGCCTTAGCCCTGACTCTACTTCATTTCCTTTCCTGTGACAGGATTTGAGATTTCTGAAGTTACTTTCTCCTTATTTCTCTGTACTATGTATTTTATTTACTATTTCTTATATGAAGGGTTATTTGCTGTTGTTAAAAACATAACAATTTGTTTTAGTATTAAATATTTCTAGTTAGAATTAGGCTCTACACAGTTATCCAATTTGAACATTTCGATTTGCTTTCTAGGTTCAGACTGGTCATTTTCCATTGCCTTCCCTGTAACTTGACTTCAGTTCCCCAGTAGAGGATTTGTGTGCTTGGCGTTTAAATGCTTCATGTGATAGTGATGATTATTTTCTGACCATCTTTTCCACTGCCTTGTGTGTTTAGAAAAAGACATATATCAAAGGCCCATTTGGGCCTGCAAGGAACAGGAAAGTCACCTCCTTTTTTTTCCTGATAGAGAGGGCTAATTACTAGCAGACCAATCAGACTGCTTCCACTTTAGAGTAGTTTTGGCAGAGTGCTTTAAAAGCACAAAAGGAGTAAAGGAAGCAGTTTGGATCTGATGTGGGTTCTGAAGGTTCCCTCAAAGAAGCCAAGGAGAAAATAGTTGCAGACTATTGAAGGATCCAGGGGCTCTGGCACATAATAAGAGAAAAGTGCTGTGAATCTGAGCATTCTTCCTGTTGCATTAAGATACAAAGAAGCACAGTAGGAACAGATCCAAAGTTGCACCATTATAGAGAAAGTCTCAACATTTTTAGAAACAGTTGCAGGTGATAGCTTATTGTCAGGTATCTCAGTTCCTCTTGAGATGCTGAACATAAAATTCTATCTGTATTGACTATCTTGTCAGAACTGGGTCCTGAGTCAGTTTCATGAAGGGGTTTGATACAATCTTGATTTACAGTGCATTTTTATGAAGGATTATCAGAAGATAGCCCATCATAATCTTCTGCTTCCTCTGTGCAGCTCTGTAGGGTTTCTCACCCTTCAGATCTTGAGTAAGGTCTCATTGCCATCAGGAATAGAATTTAACGTTAGTTCCAGGGCTCTCAGATCTAGAGAACTCCTTCCTTGAATTATTCCCTGAAGATGTCTGTAGACACACGCTCTTTATTAAGATATCCACATCTCCCTGGATGTCTAAATAAAGGGGACAGGTTGCAGGACTCACATTGTTTGTAGGAAACCCGTGTTTCTTGGTTCTATTAGTGAATGTGGGCTCTGCGAACACAAGATTATTCTGATAAACAGCATAAGGACTAAGTTCAAGAATTTTCCATTTGAGGAACCTGTTTTCTTCACCTCAGAGTTAGGGTTGTTTCGTTCTTTGGATAGAGGGAAATTGACTCAATACAGACAGGTTCCAGAGGAATACCGCTTCTTGTTAGAGAGCTGCTGAATACTACAAATCTGATCAGAAGCAGTTTTTCTTCTCAAAGCAGAAAGAGAAGCAGCAGAAACTGAAAACAACTTCTTTGGCAACTTGAGATCCTTTTATTATTATTGTCTTGAGACAGCTAATTTGGGGTGGCACCTAATAACTTCAGCCAATTGTGGCATTTTCCCCTCTCTCTAGTCTCCTTTTTGGAAAATTTGTCAGGTGTCATAGAGTGGAATTACCTTGGACAGCTGGCTACTAGAGATAATTCAAACCGGCTGTTGCGTCAAATTCCACTCTGTGTCTTCTCCAAACCCTTCATCACAGTCCTGCTTCAGGGATCCTTCTCATGAGAAAGTGCTGAGAGACAATGTGACCTTTCTTTTCCAACTGAGAGCAATAGAAGAGGCAGTCCCGCAGCATTAAGAGAGGAAGGGGTTCAATTCTCACTATTTCTTGACGATAAGAGGAAGTTACATGCGAGAGTCAATAAAATTGAATAAGTAGATTAAAAAAAATCAAATTCTGTAAGGTGACACTACCATTATTTTATCGGGGATGCCGGTAGCATATGTATGTATGTATGTAATCTTTAATTACGTGATCATGTACTGTTCTTTTTCCATAAGACAGCAGTCTCATTCATTATAGAAGATGCATAGCTCATCCATTGGAAGAGCACTGGAGAGAACCAAATAAGTCTCCTAAATTGTTTGAAAATAAATTCAGGGGGTAAAACATTTTTGTTTAGAGTTTGTCTGAACTGTTTTCATACAAATTGTTATAATCTTGCAGATGTCAACCTGAAGATTTTAGAGCACATTCCTCCAGATCCAAAGCAGCCTCCTCAGTATGTATGAGGAATGTCTTTATGCAAGGCTCCTACCTGGAGTTCAAGTCATGTCTTTATGCAGAATTACTCTTTTGACTCATCAGCTAGATCGGATGCCAGAGAGAGCAGTTTTGCAAGCTTTAATTGATCATTTCTAGGCCCACCTTCATCAAAGTTGTTACTGCTAGTTCCTCTCCCACAAATATTTCTGTAACATACATTACCTTAAGAAGAAAGGTTGCTTACTAATAACTATAGTTCTTTGAGTAGATTGTCATTATAGATGTATGTTTCCTACTATGTGCCTCTCTGTTTGGGAGTCTTCATTAAATTCTGAGTAAGTGAAAAGGGACAGAAGTAGGGTTAGAGTGCTTTATGCAGAATGTTTAGTTCTGTGGTAGAACTTGCATGTGGCCCCAACAGTTACTGTTTTCTAGTGGGTTCGGACTTGTGGCCATCGGTGTATGCATATCTCAGAAGCGGGGAAGTATGATGATAATCTATTTGAAGAACTATATTTATTATTAAGGAAACTTTAGACATATGCTCAGATACTAAACTAATGAGCAGCCTGAAAATAAATTAATAAAATAAAATTCTGACCTAGAAAGGCAATCCATATATATACTAGATCTATCACTGTAGTATCTGAGAATCTTGCATATTTTCAAAAGAAACTAATGGAATCTCAGTTTCTTTTTCTCCAACTTCAAGGTGAAAGGAAGCTTAAAAAGTATTTCTTTCCTTATTTCAGTTCATTTGAACATCTGTGTTGCTTTAATATAGGTTTTTGTATTTCAATAGTATTATATTCCTGATATGATACCACTGTTCTTGAAATTTTCTAATATTACAGAATCCTTCACTAAGGTCCATTCTCATACATGCTCTTAACAGTTTTTGACTTTTTTTAATAGCTTGTTCTAAAATGTGAATTTTGAAAGTGTGGTAAGTATATTCTACTCACAATGTAGTATAGATTTTATAACTTAGAATCTACACTTATTACAAGTGTTATTTTCAAGTATTAATATATTTATGCATGTCTCAGTCTAGTTTAATGAGGGTATATCATTTGTGTAGCTGTTAAAATGAATAACCAATAAAAGAAAACATTGCACTAATAAACAAGAGATGGCTGGAGTTAGCTCCACTAACTGAAACAATTTACTTCATCCATCTTCAGTGTTTCTTAGCAACACAAAGTACTCTTACCGAGGGCGCTTTCACGGACTTTCACATCTTTCTTCAAATATAGCTTTGGTAGTATTTTATATGACCTGAAGTTCGTCCATCTGTCCTGAAGCTCCCAATGCTTTTCCAATGCTTCCAATGATCAAATGATCTTACATACATTTTTTCAGCTTAATAACACACAAGTTGACTAGAGAATCATTCAACATGTCAGGTTTTCCAAAGGGTTCTGGGAAATTATTTGCTGTTCTGTATAGCAAAGCTAAACGTTATTGAAAATGTGTTATAGTTTCATAATAAAACAAATAAGAAAAATGTTGGCTTGGGAACTAACTAAATATTTTCAGATAGCCCTAGCCTCAAGGCTTGGATTGCTTGTAATAAAAGGGTAGCTTTGATATCTTTTGGTGAATTGACTAGTATTCTGTTTAAATCATAATTTATGAAAATACCGGCTTGATACAGAATGTTACATTATCAGATTGTTCATGTGCAAGAATTGCATTAATGTGTGGCTGACATTTTCAGTGTTTATTTCATGAGAGGTTAGTAAACCATTGCTTCTCTGAATGTGCTTTCTAACAACTCAGAGGTTGCTGTTGATACTTTAGGATCCTTCCTCCATTTCTTGCTTTCCATTTTATAATGTGAGAGAAACCGATGCTGGTCTTTTAGATCACTGAGTAACATCTGCTGGGGAAATTCAGCTTGCTTAAGGAGCCCCTTTAGATACATAGCAGAAAGCATTGTTATGTGAATATTGGGAACAAATTTTGATTTCATTCTACAAGACTGTATATAACTTTTGTTACAGGAAATAATGTGCTCTGAATTTTCAGTAAATTGCACAGAAAACTTCTGTGATTGTGTAATATGCTTTAATGACTGTCTTGCTCTGAGAGACAGACATTTTTTAGAAGTCTTAGGATAAAAGTTTCTTATAATAGTGTGTAGTAATAAGTGGTTGAAAAATTTTGTGGTGAGTTAATTTCTTATTTTTTACATAAGCAGAATAATCACTAAGGTATATGGCAATTATTATGAATAGTACCCAAAAACTGCAGAAACCTTAGCTTTGTTCATCTCTACAATTCAAAAAATGCTGTATTGCAGCAAACAATCTGGCTATGATGCTAACTTTTTTGTTAGTGAATGTACACACATTCTTACGGTGTTGGTGTGCATGTGGTGTGCAAGAACATTGGTATCCTATCCAGAATATACTACTATTTAATAAAAAAAAAAATTAAAGCAACATAGATGATCACATCTGTATCTAAAAGATAAATATGAGAGAGAAAAGACTTGATGGGATAGTGTTTTATGAAGGTTTTATCAGCATCTTCATGGATTGTGAAGACACAAAGAAATATATGTTGTTCTAGTGTCTGCGAATCAAATCTGTACATCTCACCATCCTATCATGCATTAGGCGTATGAGACATATGTTAAAACTTCTCACAGTGCTCCTTGTACAGACGCCAGTCTTTTGTGAGTGGACTCCATCACTGGCTCACCTGGGCTTCCAAGCCAATGGGTCTGGTCTAGTCTAGTCATTGTTTCTAGCTCTGAGACCCTAAGGGACACTCTATTTACTATTTCTAGCTCTGGGATCCTAGGGCACACGCTCAGCCCTCTTGTCTGATACCCTTCCTTGGAATGTTGGGTGCTCTGTCCAGCCATGTTTGACCCTGAAATCAGTGTCTACGATCTCCTGACACCCCACGCCCCCAGTCACATACATGTGCTCCCCCATATCTGTACATAGGCTATGGGCACTCTGGGCTTCTAATTGAACCCCTTTAGGGACAGTGTGGTAGAAAAGCAAGAAACATAGGCTTAGGAAAGGAATTTCTTAATCACAGTGACTTTACTCTTAAAGTACTTGAGAGTTACAGGACTTTGAAAATGATGGAAGTCCTGAGACACATCCTCTCCTAGTCTGATCTCCCCCTTCCTATGAGTCTGAGGTTTATTAACCTTATAGGCTGAACAGGGCCCTTCCTGCACTCTCCTTTTTCTGCTTGACCTGCTTACATGTAGTGATGGTGGCCTCCCCCTTGCACAGAGCAGGACCCTGCTCTATTGCTGTGCCACAGGCTCCACCTGAGAAGCTACAGACATACCAGTCTTGCTTGCCCCTTCCCTCCTGTGGGGCCCTGTGTAGAAAACCCAGTATTACATAAGGCTAGACCAATAATTGAGGGACAATCACAATCGTTGGATAAAGATTGTGGTCTTGATGGCGTTTAATGTTAGTCCTTCAACAGGTGACACCTTCAAAGGGGTGTCAAACACCTTTTACAGAGAAAGCAGTAATCTGGCATGCAGCACAGTAGGTTGTCTGTTGGCAGACTTGTGCAGTCAGTGTCCAATATTTTCACACACAGAACTAGATAGGGTTCTTAATTTGACTCAGACATATCCTGCTCTGTCGTAACATATTTTACAGAAAATCTATCTTCAAAAGATTTTAGAGAGTTTTTAAAAAATGTTATTGGGACTGTTTTTTGTAACCTTCCAACTATAAAGGCAAAGTCCAATTTTAGACACCTTGGAGGGAAAGATGTAATAAATTTCATATATCTCTAAATAGCTTTTATATCGATAAGTGTTATGAATTTAAAGCCTTCTGTGTCAGAATATCCTACATCTCCGAAGGACTGGGAGAT
The DNA here is from genome assembly GCF_027887155.1 of Malaclemys terrapin pileata. Taxonomy (NCBI): domain Eukaryota; kingdom Metazoa; phylum Chordata; order Testudines; family Emydidae; genus Malaclemys; species Malaclemys terrapin. Next base: position 57,123,460 of record NC_071515.1, read on the forward strand.
ATTGGATCTGAAACCTGCCACTTATCTGGGACTGGATATTGCCCATTCTGCATGTGAGAACATTTAATTTTTTGGTCATGGTGGTGGGAAATCCCCTCATGGAGTAAAGAAGGGAACATTTCCATAGTGGGTTAACTTAAGCAAAAGGCAACTGTTTAGAGGTGCTCAGGGCTTCAGGATGTTGGAAATAGTCCTGCCGCTGATGGATTATTACAAGATTGTGAGAAGGAGGAAAGACTTCTTGTTTCCTCTCTTTTCCCCCTTCTGCACCTCTGTAAGACTGGTGCAATCTGACCATTTTTTTTGGTATGTTTCTAATATATGTACACAGCATCACAGTTATTTAGGATGTATAATGAAGAGAAGAACCGATTGTGGCAGTCAGGGCCCAAAATGTCACACTCACTTCAAAATTCTATGACTAATTAAGACACAATTCCCTACCACTTTTGTGAAAATGTTGCTTCAAGCACCTTTATTTGCAGTCTAAGCAATTCTCTTTTGTTTGGAGGGTGTAAAACTCTGACGACTTTGCTGAGCCATGCAAATGATCTTTAAAAAGGTAAATGGCTAACCTTATCAATGGGTAAGGATGACTTGTAATCAGCAACCTACAGTAGTGCTAATGAAATATTACAAAACAGATTTCCAGAAACAGTTTTTGAACTTCATCTGTGCTTTAAATACATTTTCCAAACAAATTATTTTTTTTATATTTTTCAGATATTTATTATCTCACCACATATTACAAAAAGTCCATTACTAACTTTTTGTTAATGATAGATATAAAGAAAGATTTGCCAAAGAAATAATGTGAAGATAGTTGGGATTTAATCTTGGAATTATAAGGCTCACTAGTGTTCTAGCTGCTCTTGCATCTTTTCATATGTAAGGAATGTATGTAACATTAAGGATGTGATCAATGGTGTCATTGGGAACATTTATTTTTCAGATTAAATATTCTTTGCAGCTCTTTCTTGAAAGAACACACGAGAATATTAAAGAACGAATCTGAGAAATGATCACCAATATTGAAAGGCTACAAATTGCTATTATGGCTGGGATAGTATTGCTTCCATTTGATTTTGTGAAGTGGAAAAGGAAAATCTAAGATGGAAAAGTTAAAATGTGGATCGTTGTTTATTGAGAAATTTCGCTTTTGGGGTTCACACAGTTCAGTATAACCTGTGTCCTTAACGAGACTAGAACTCATGAGGTACATAATTTAATTCTGAATTGCATCTGGATGTTTTAATGAAATAGAAGGCATACATTTTTCTATACATACAGTGTTTCTCCATTATGCATTGTGATGGCGTTTATATTATTTGGCAAATACGTATATTTTTAAGGAAAGCAGAGAAAAATGAATTGCTTGAAATTGAATGGAAAATCAGTCTCCCCATTCTCACTCAGAGTAAGCCTTCATCTTTATATTGTCAGAAAAGAGGATAGGGATATTCTGTAAATTATTGGACTTTTCTTCCCGCCAGGTAAAATTGTTCTAGGATAAATGCATTAGAGTGTTCTGGATGTTAAGTTTTTTAATTGCTAAATCATCTTTAAACATCAAATTCCCATTGTGTATTTCTTTTTCTGGTTCCAGTTGATCAGAATGTATAATAAGATTGCCCTTTAAAAGAATTCATTTGGTAGCTTTCAGACCTGATCATTCTCCAGAACAGGATATAGAAATAATAGATGTGATCCATGGGAGTGATTGCATTCTAAATTTCAATAAAGTTGTATTAAGATTGTTGTGTGAACAAGATCTCTGTGTCTGGTTAGATCCTTCCTTTCCACTCCCCTACATTGGAAATAACTTGTCCATTCAGTTATAGGGGCTTAGGGCCTGATCCAGCTCTCACTGAAGCCATCCTACAACCATCTACTGTCCATGATAGTGGCATTCAGTGTACAGGGCCTTCTTAGTGTGAACTATGTTCAAATAGCCTCCAAACTTTAGAGGTTTCTTATGTTTGCTTGGTGAAATGCATGTTCAGTGTGCTGCTTTATCTTTTAGTATTGCATTCATGCTTTTCTCTTTTCATAGACTTTTTTTTTTTTTTTTTTTTTTTTTTTTTGGTAACGGCAAGTGTATTTTGCTCACAAGATTCACATTCTCCCCTATTTTGAGATGCTATTCAGAAGCGACAGTTTTGTTCTTCAGGTAATCTGGAATGAGGATATCTGTTTACCTTGATTTTGCTTCAGATGAATTTTGATCAAGAGAAGATTTGATACTCTAGATACTGTAATTTTAAGTATTACCGTCACAGGATTCAGGAACTTAGCAAACAGAACAGGGCAATTTTGAGTGATTCATTTCCTGTCATCCAGTACCAGCTGGTAGCTGAAAGTTTAGGGACTCCCAGAACATGGGTTTGTATCCCTGACCATCTTGGCAATAGCAAAAATAGCTATTGATGGACCTAGCCTCCATGAATGTATCTAATTCTTTTTTGAAACAGTTATACTTTTGGCCTTAAGAATATCCCATGGCAACAAGTTCCACAGGTGGACTATGTGTTGTGTGAAGGAGTATCTCCTTTTTTTTGGTTTTAAACCTGCTGCCTGTTAATTTCATAAGGTGATCACTAGTTCTTGTGATATGTGAAGGGGCAAACAACACTTCTCTATTCACTTCTCCATACTGTTCTTGAGTTTATAGACCTTTGTCATATATGCCCTTAGTTGTGTATTTTCTAAACCAGTGGTTCTCAAAGCCGGTCCGCCGCTTGTTCAGGGAAAGCCCCTGGCGGGCCGGGCCAGTTTGTTGACCTGCCGCGTCTGCAGGTTCGGCCGATCGCAGCTCCCACTGGCCGCGGTTCGCCGCTCCAGGCCAATGGGGGCTGTGGGAAGCGGCGCAGGCTGAGGGATGTGCTGGCCGCCCTTCTGGAGCCCCCGTTGGCCTGGAGCGGTGAACCGCCGCCAGTGGGAGCTGCGATCGGCCGAACCTGTGGACGTGGCAAGTAAACAAACCGGCCCGGCCTGCCCGGGGCTTTCCCTGAACAAGTGGCAGTCCGGCTTTGAGAACCACTGTTCTAACCTGAACAGTCGCAGTCTTTTCAATCAGTCTTCATGTGGAAGCTGTTCTATACTCCTAATCATTTTTGTTGCCCTTCTCTGCACCTTTTTCAATTCTAAAATATCTTTTTTGAGATGGGACAATCAGAATTACATGCAGTATTCAAGATGTGAGTGTACCATGGATTTATATAGAGGCAATATGCTATTTTCTGTTTTATCATCTGTCCCTTTCCTAATGGTTCCTAACATTCTGTTCTCTTTTTTTGACTGCCACTGCACAATGAGTGGATGTTTTCAGGAAGCTATCCATGATGACTCCAAGATCTCTTTCTTGAATGGTAACAGCTAATTTGTACCCCATAGTTTTGTATGTATAGTGGGGATTTATGTTTTCCATTACTTTGTACTTTATCTGCCATTTTGTCCCCCAGTTTTGTGCGATTCCTCTGCAATCTTTGCAATCAGCTTTGGATTTAACTATCTTGAGTAATTTTGTATTGTCTGCAATTTTTGCCTCCTCACTGTTTACCACTTTTTCTAGATCACTTGTGAATATTTTAACAGCACAGGTCCCAGTACAGATCCTGGGGGACCCCACTATTTACCTCTCTGCATTATGAAAACTGACCATTTATTCCTACTCTTTGTTTTCTATCTTTTAACTAGTTACTATTTAATGAGAAGACCTTCCCTCTTATCCTGTGACTCTTTACTTTGCTTAAGAGTCTTTGGTCCCAGACCTTGTCAAAGGCTTTCTGTAAGTCCAGGTACACTATCTCAACTGGATCACATTGTCCACATGCTTGTTGACTTCCTCAAAGAATTCAAATAGATTGGTGAAGCATACTTTCCCTTTACAAAAGCTGTGTTGACACTTCCCCAATTTATCATCTTTATCTCTGTATCTGATAATTTTGTTCTCTACTGTAGTTTCAGCTAGTTTGCCTGGGGTAATGAAGTTAGGCTTACTGGCCTGTAATTACCAGAATGGTCTCTGGAGCCTTTTTTAAAAATCAGCATTACATTAGAAACTTCCAGTCATCTGGTACAGAGGCTGATTTAAGTGATAGGTTATATACCACAGTTAGAAGTCCTGCAATTTCATATTTGAATTCCTTCAGAATTCTTGGGTGAATATCATCTGGTTGTGGTGACTTATTACTGTTTAATTTATCAGTTTGTTCCAAAACCTCCTTTACTGACACCTCAATCTGGGTCAGTTCCTCAATCTTAAGCTAAAAAGAATGGATTCAATGTGGAGATCTTCCCCATATCCTTTGCAATGAAGAGTAATAAGACACAATAAAATACAGAATATGTTAAAAATAGGTGCAATAAAACCTTAGCTATACAGATGAAAACAAGAATGTAAGTGGTCCTAAATTCAAATCTTAGTAGTTTCTTTATCATCTGTTGTTGATCTTACTATGGGTGGGACCTCCTTTTCTGAGGCAGAGATTGGGCAGAGATATTTCTCCCACTTTTGGAGGGTTATGGGGAAATTGGGCAGATATTTCTTTCCCCCCAGAAGCAGGATTAGAGGGACTGTTGCAGAGGACCAGGTAGCCCCTAACAGCCATTTACTATGGGCTTGTCTACAGAGTGATACTAAGGACAATTAATCCAGATTAATCCAAACTAATGGTGTGAGTTTAAGTAGATTAATTAAACTATAATAAATCCCAGTGTGGACACTCTTATTCAGAATTAGAATAGCCTTAAAATTTGGTTTAGCTTATTTCACTTTGGAAGTGAATTAAGCGGAACTGAATTAAGGTCACTTTAATTCTGAGTAAAGAGTATCCATGCACAATTTAATGTGGTTTAACTAATCCACTTTAAATTCACACCTTCATTTAATTCAGATTAATTTTCCTGTGTATCCCTGTATAAACAAGCCCTATGGTTGTTGCTAAGGCTGACTAGGATTAGACTAAATGAAAGAGAATATGGACTTTTCTTAAATTCAGACTAATGGCAGACTTTAGTAGGAAAACCAAAGGATTCCTCCTATTGTTATAAAATGTGCAATATAATAAAGACAGTGAATTCCCTAAAAACATTTTTATATGATAGTTTATACAAACCGAGGGTGTCTTGTGAATGAATAATAGATTGCACAGATATAATCATGATTGTCGCTTGAACTGTTTAATTTATTATAGCTTCTAAAAGGCACTTGTCTGCAGCATATTCAGCTCCAAATACAGTATTAGAACATACTGCTGCAAAGTCTCTGTTTTATGTAACTTACTCAGATGGTCTCAAACCTTATAACTTTAATAGTTTTTGAGGGCAAAAGAGAGAGAATCACCTCACATAGACATTTTGCATGGAGATCCTAATTTTCATACCTGATGAGTTGGATTGCCAAAGATATGCCCATGTTTTTAGTATACTAAAATCCATTAAAATTTGTTGAGAAATATATTTGATTAGACAACTAAGAATATCTGAAGTGGAGCTGGCAGAACAGTTAGCTCCTACCAGCTTAAACCAATTTTCTGTTTTTGGATGTACAATTTCTTAGTTGTCCTACAAAGATGTATGCATGGACAGTCTTATGCACTGTGTGTAGTCTTTGTGAGCAATTTTATTGAGTTCAACATGTGTGAAGTTAAACACATGCATAATACTTTGCAGGATTGGGGCCTATGTTTTTTTCCACTTATTTTCTTCTTCATTAACGTATTGAACACCCCCTTTCTATATGTAAAATGGGTATACTGAATTAGCATGAGACATACATGTAGATAGCTCTGTGCTTCCCTAGGGTTGGTAGAGGCATTAAACGTTCCTAAAGCAGAACCCAGTTTGTAATTATTTCTGTTGTCTTTTTCTGCTTTTATTTTTTCCCATATTTGCATATCTTTTCTTTAGTGATCTTGGAGGGAACATTGATAGTGTGTATAAAAGAACCCGTCAAATACTAGCCTGTGGCCTTCTATTTCAACAGGGTTTTGACTGACTGTATACTGGAGCTTGTATTACAAACATTCACACGGGGATTTCCCTTTTTGACTATAAGAACTAAATAAGTCTTAATGCTTTCTGAACATTAGAGTCAGCATTCAACAACCATGAGGTGTTTGCTTAACAGTGTGTAGTTCACAGGAACTGATTGGTTTCACAGTGTAGGGTGGAATCATTGCCATAACCTAGTCTCTGCTGATGCATCTTATATAGCCATTTCTGCTACCTGAAGAACTCCTGCTTCCACATTTTCTGATGTTGGTACCACTACGTGCTCTGAATTAGCACATGATTTCCAGCTGATGAAAATCACTCTTGGTGTCTCAAAGATGAAACTACTAGGGTTGAGAGTCACTAAATACTATTATCCTGTGACTCTGGAGCCTAAAAGAGGGATCCTAAATGCAACCATGGTTTTGAGAAAAATCCCACATTCTGTCACTGCCAATGGAAACTATAACTGAGAAACTCCAAGATAAATAGCGAATGACATTCTCCTTGTATAGTCCACAATACATTTGCTCAAGAAAAGAAATAGTTTAAAGAACATGACATGCAGTTCCTGATGTAGAGAAAATCCCTTGTATGCCTAATACATTGGAAAACATTGTTCGAGAACAACTCATCCTGCTGTAAAATTTGCCTCTATAATATTATCAAGGTCATTATCAGCTTAGGTTATCTGCCTCATATGTATTGAACATAATGTCTGAGGTCAGCTTTCACTTGCAAATGCAAATATGTGGAATATTTGCTCTGATTTTGTTTAAGAATCAATGTAAGTTACTTTGTTTCACATCCACTCTTTCTTACTCTTCTCACTCATCCTGGAGTAGTCTTCTCCTTAGTTGTTCAATAAACATATACTTTTCGTACAGCTAAAATTAGGGAATAACAATTTTATGTAAACTAGGCAGTGGAGTCACCCTGTTCCCCCTTTTACGTCTAAATGTTGTGCAAACAACCCTTATGTATATTATACTTGTGGACTGGCTCTCTTACAACCCTTTCTAAATTATACAGAATTAGGATGATCTGAGTGTCAGATGACCGGTTTTGTTGTTGATGTTCAGGATATTTTTCCTGTTTGTTTGTTTTTAAACTAAATCCAGTATTTATAAGACATATATCATAAGTTGGTGATCTAGGCTATCCCATAATAAGGACAATGTGTTGTTGCATTGCTGCTAGAGTAGTATGGGCGTGAGATTGTGACTCAGGAACTCTCCCCACAGCTTAGTGGAGGGAATGTACTGTGACAGCATATGCTGCTTGACACAGCAGTGTAATTACACTATCAGGCACATTGAGGGGGTGAAGCTCCTTCCTGCCCACTTGAATGAGCTGGGGACATAGTGGACCCTGCTTCTCCTGCACTCTGGAAGCAGTGGTATAGTACACAATGCACCATAAGGGCATACATAGGGGTGCTTAATGCCCCCTCTAATCAGTTGTGCAGGGTCAGCCATGAGCTGGTCCAGAGTACTGTATATACTCGTTCATAAGCCGAATATTTTTGGTAAAAAAGTGATGCATCAAAGGTGGGGGGGGTCGGCTTATAAACAGGTCTACACCAAAATTTGATGATTTTAAACTCTATGGAATCATTGAATTGAATATCTAATACATTGTCATTTTGTTTACTTGGAGCGTCTGCAGGCATGGAGCCCCTCAGTTCCCTGTGGCCGCGGTTTGCCATTCCCAGCCAATGGCTCCCTAGTTTGATTGGTCACTATAACTTAAAATGTTGCAGGTACTGTAGAAGTTTAACTGGATAAAAAAATCTTATTACTGCTACGTTAGAATCTAGCCAATTCACACTAATGACTGAGAGACAGATAACAAATGACTGAATTTTGCCAGCTAACAAAGAATAATAAAAAGCAAATCCATTACAAAATGTATGGTATTCATTTATTTAAAAGATATAATTTAGTTCAATTATTGATAATACTTCAGTGTATTCTAGTAAATACACCACTGTCCTCCCATCTCTCTCAACTTCACCTTCTTCCCACCAAAACTCTATTTTGTACCTTTTTCCTCCCAACTCACTTGTTACGATATATAAACTTAACCCTAGAACTGATGAATGCATTGATCTCCTTGGGGCTCCACCAGTGGCCATCATTGGGGTCTACCCTGCATCCCCTAAATGTTAACAAACTCAAGAGGGAATCAAAGGGGAAGATATATATCAAAGGTGAGGAAGCCCTCATCGAGACTGGTCTACCCCCCAAGCTCCTTTAATATTAAACTACTGAGAATGGTAAAGACCAAAGGTGATGGAGACAGGAACTGTGTTTATTTTTTTTTGGTCCAGGGACCTCAGTTTTACTGAACATTTAGCTAGCTTCTAAAAGCTCTATTGTCTACCCCTTAATATTGACTGTTTTCATTAATATATTTTAGCTCTAGAACTCACTTAGCCAGTAAATAATAAATCTTGTTCATCATGAGTGTATTTTTAAGGCTTTTGAATAAACTTTTCATGTTGATCTCGCTTTTGTTTTTTCTACTGATTTATTTTTTAGGATTGAGTATTTTACATTGTGGTGACCCATGATGCCAATAGTCCTGAATTCTGTAAAGCACGTAAGCATATGCTTGAATTTAAGCACATGAGTAGTCCCCACTGATGGCAGTGTTTCTTAGATCAGTCAGACTACTCGTGCTTAAAGGTAAGTATGTGCTTAAGTGCTGGATTATAGCCTATACTGATAACATTTGATTTATATAGACCTTACTTTTCTCAAAATACGACTTTTCAATCATTGATCTTTAGCAGTCTTATACTGAAGTATGTAAATCTCAACATTTCAATTGCACCACATTGCAGGGTGGTTGTTTTTTTGCAAACTTACTAAAGTATGTACGTGTGTGCGTGTATAAAATTATCTCAAAACTGTATTGTAATAAAATCCAGTACCAATGGCATGCCAAGGTGCTCTGAAGTGTTTGTAGAACACAGTGTAAATCATCTAGCTCATAAAATATCACTCAATGTCTTGAAGGGGAACCTTATACTAGGAGTAATCCAGACAAGTCAATAGAACCACTTATAAAGTTGAAGAAGTCTCAGTGTGAGTAAAACAACCACACTCTAGCCCTTATGGAAGCATTTTAGTTGGAATATGTGATACCTTTATTTAATTTACCTGTTTTCTGTTTACAATCATATTAAAAAACATTCTAACTACATCAGGAGGGTAGCTAGTACAGTGCTTTTGCTTTTAATAATACTCAGAACTTACTGTATATAACACTTTACAAAAGTTGCCATATAAGTATTTTTGTCTCCCTAAACCTGGAATCCCAATCTGCCATGCAATCACCATCTCTTTTTTTCAAATTCCTCTTTAAAACATACTTCTTGATGATGATAACTATTAGTAGAGAAACAACTACAATAAAACCATGGAAGGAGTAAGACGTATGACTTGCTTTGCTGCTTTGTCACACTGATTTTTTATTTTTTTATTTTTTTTTTTGTTGTTGCCTCCCTGCAATCAGCTTTGCAAGATGTCTACCTAGATTGTAAACTCTTCAAGATAGGGAATTGTCATTTTGTGTGTCCATAAAGCACTGACCATATTAATGCTGTACAAATAATAACAAAAATGAGATCCTAATTTCACTGAAGAGAGGCAGAGAGGGTTTTGATTTGCTTGAGGCCATAGAGGGATTTGAAGTCAGATCCAGGATTAGAACTCGTGTTCCTGGCTCCAAAGCCAGTATTTAAACCATAAGACACCCCTATTCTCCCCTATTTTATGTTGCTTTCTGATGATACTTTTTGAAGTACATTCATAAAAGCCAGTACTGCAGATTCTTGATACATGTACATGCAGTCACTAGAAACCCCAAACTGTAGGCTGTTGTGTGCTGCAAGTTAGACTAATTTTTGTGTGGATGAAAGTTAGATCCTCATGCTTGAAAATCTAGTTTAAGGATTCTAAAGTAGGCTATTGTTTTTTAATGTTATTGAAAACTGTTCACCAATTAGACAATATCTGTTCTAAAACTTTCTGTGAATTATCAGATGAACACAAAATCATATTTCCCTTTTTGAGACAGATATCACTGCTGTCTTTATAGGTAAAGGTGTGTTTCACATGTACATGTAGATTACTCTTTAATACTTCTTGAATCTGCTTTCAATGTACTGAGATTTTTCAACGTAGTGGTTACAAAAATTTTGCTAATGCGCAGTTTCATACTGCGAGTTATATGCGTAATATTGTGTCCAGTGGGATTCTGTATTGCAAAATTTGCATAGTTATAGTTCTAGTGACATCGTATCTCACATGAAGAACCTAGGGACCTGATACAATATCAGTAAAACTGTCTCCTAGGTATGATTCAAACAGTTTTATTAGCAACATATGGGGTATGAAGGAGCCACAGAGAGTAGTTTTGAGTGTAAGGGTGCTGGACTGTCTCTTTCAGCATGTAATTATATCAGTTCTCTTCTATGGCATTATTTGTAGCTGCTCTGGGATTGCTGAAAAATAACTACTAATATGGTGACACAAAGGATCAGAATAAATTATAATTGTTGACTTTGCAAGAAATTCGTTGGCAAAAAGGCTTACTTTCCCAAGCTCAGTTGTCAGTTCTGCTTTTAGCTTTGTATCTAAGCCATATACACAAAATAATGTTTTCATGAAAGTCTTAGGTTTTACTGGCATTCTGACTCTCTTGCATAATAGATATTCAAAAAGTAAGTCAGATTTCAATTGGCAATATGGTTATTTTTCTTTTTTTATCTCTGCTCTTTGCTAGCCATTTAAGGCTAGGAACATGCTATTTGTGTAATTGGTAACTAGTTATCGAATGTTTTTATTGCTGGAATAGAACGCATTTCTCGGTATCAGAAATGAGTTATCTTCAGATAATCAGTTCATCATTTTAAAACAGTTGTTTGGACATTAAATCCTAGCAACAATACAAACTGAGGATTTTATTAGTAGTATTTTTAATAATAATTTATTCTTAAATGTTAATACCTCATGGTGTAGTGAAAAATGGCAGAAGTTAAGGTGTTTAATGTTTTTGCTATCCACTAATTGAAGCACCAGCACAATATATTTGTTTAAGAGGAGTAATATGTTGACTGCTGCCCTAGTAATGTTTTAAAATATTTGTGTATTTAAGCACTGTGGGTCAGATTATGCCTCTATGCAGAAAAACCTGCATAGGGGCTAGGAAATTCCCTGAGATTCTGCTCACAGAATTTCCCCCTCGTGGCATTTGGCTTCGTTGCAGAATAATTGGGGGGCCAGCTCACAAACCATCCTGCATCCCCAAGAGATCTGTGGAAGACTGTGACATTCTTCAGGGTACAATCTAGACTGATGGACAGCTGTGTCCCCTCAATTCTCCAACTTGGGGTGCCTTTCTCACTGCTTCACTGTGAGAGCAACCACTCCTGATCTGCTCAAACATCACCTCCAACATGTAAATCACTCCCAGCTGTATGAATGTTGTAGCCAGCCACCCATGAGTTACAGTGTGGGAAACACAAGCAAACTCCCAGTCCCAGACTTCCCCCGAGAAATGTGTCTTGTACTGCTCAGCACCTTCCTGGAGAATACAAGCTCATATAAAGTCCGTCATTTCATTAATAGAAAATGATATGCACAAACCTTGTTATTTCAAATGGAGTTTCCCAAACACTTCGATCCAAACACACACTGGTTTAGATAAAACAATAAAATAAGTTTATTAACTACAGAAATAGAGATTTTAAGTGATTACAAGTAAGGAGGCAGAAAAGTCAGAATAGGTTACAAAGAAATTAAAGTAAAATGCATACTAATAGCTAGTTTAACCAAAGTAAGTGACTTCAAAGCAAAAGTTCTCTCACCACATGCTCTAGCACTCTTACTGGCTGGAATCCTTCCAGCCAGGACCTTGCCTCAATTTGTGTTAATTTCCTCATCATTCAGGTGGTGGTGATGCCGTGAGAAGAGATGAATGGAGAGAGAGATTTTGGGGCCTTTGCTCTCCTTTCTTATAGTCTTCTTTTTTTCTTTGGAAAATAATCTCAGCTGAGGTTCTGGAGATGGAAACCTCCAGCTGTTCATTGTCAAGATGTAAATTTCTTGCTCGCACCCTTTTTCCTGCCAAAGAATGGCTTCTTAACCAGGTGATAGTCCATTTAATTTCATTGACACCTGGCTGAGGCGTCAGTTCGCCTTCTGTCCCTGAGGTTTGTGGCTGTTTTCCCATATTTAGAATGTTTTAGTAACGTCCTACAATAGAATCTTATAAGTTTACATACAATGTCGCCACACATATTTTACCACACCAATAATGATCAGCAAATTATGAGTTTTCAAATGATACCTCACAATGCATACTTTGTACAAAATCCATTATAATTTTGTAAAAAGGGTGAGCATAGGGATACTGACTGTCACAGTGACATAAGGCTACCCCTGCAGAGGCACTGAATCTGAGACACCTGCCTCCTCCTTAGTGGTTATTAGAGAAACCCCCTCAATTTCTGCTTTGGGAGTTCATTTTAAGAGTGTCCCCCAGCATTGAGGGATTTCCTCAGCAAAGTCAACACAGTTTTTGGTTGTATTAACTTTCCTCTAGTGTTTCTACTAGATGCCAGGAGCAGGTTGTGCATCCTCCCCACTCAGTACTCCAGTCTCAATCTCAGCTTGCCCATGTGAAGATTCCCAGATGCACAGAGTCATTACATTGCCACTGAGTTAAGTAAATAAAGACACAACATCTGTTTTCTAATTGGAAAATGAACAGATCCCAAGTTTTAGTCACATAAATATCATAACCTCTGTATTACCCAGCATGTATGGTCTCAAGGCTACCACTCAGTATAGCGAAGCTGTGCATCTTCAAAATGTATTTATTTAAAAAATAAACAAAACTTAAACTTATTGTGGCCTTACAATAACAAAAAATGTACAGTTTTGATGCAATTGCACTTGCATGCTTAGTATTTTTCTACATTTTGTTTTTCTGTTTCTGTTTAAGCAGACTGCACGATTTTTGTAAATTTTTGAAGCAGGTGAGAAGAGCTTGGGAAAAAGTCAATACATATATGCATTTGCAATACATAACACAGTTGATATTTCATACTTTTAGTCTACCAATCTTGCACATCCCTTTAACCTGTATAACATAAACATTTTATAAGTTTGTAAAGTTTTATATAATTACATTTAAAAACCTATTAAAGACTAAAACTGAATATCAGAGATGAAAAAAATCACAATAGCAGGGAGAATTACACTGAGAACTTGTACACCACTTTTCACTTCTTAGTTTCTACACATTGCACTGCTTTTTAGCCTCTCTTTTTAAACTTTGAATGATTTTATAATCTGGGTAGCTAATTTACAGAGAGGTTATTGCTTTTGTAGTTCAAGTCGTGGCTTAGTGCGGGCTGGGCGGGGCCGGCGGTCGGGACCCCGGCAGGCAGCAGTGTGCCATTAAAAAACCTGCCCGGGCCAGCCTGCTCTTCTCCGCTCCCCGCCCACTGCTTTCTCCTGCAGGGGCAGGGGGAAGAAGCTTGGTCCTGCCGGCTGCTGCTGCAGGGAAGCCTCCACCAGCAGCCAAGCTCCCTCCTCCCCTGTCTCTTCCCTCAGCATGCTGGGTTCCTGCTCCTCCTCTACCTCCCTGCGGCCGAACAGCTGATGGCCCTGGAGAGGGAGTGGGAGAACGGAGCTGGAACTGTAGCCGCAGCGTGCTCGCTGCTCCGGAGAAGAGGCGGGGACGGGGCTTTGGGAAAGGAGGGTGGAATCAGGGCATATCCCCTCCAGCCCCCTGCTGTGAGCCACTCAGGGCAGAGGGCTGGGAGCATCCCCACGACTCCAGCCCACACCCCAAGGCCCCTGCCCTGACCCCTGCACGCCCCTCACACATACCCAGCCCCCGGCCCTGACCCCTGCCCTCCCCCACGACCCCAGCCCTGACTCTGGCTTTTTTCTCTCCCACAAAACTTTTTGCATAATCTGTTAGGGGAAAAGTAATAGTGCTGCTTTTTAAAAAGAAATCCCCCTTTTTTGCATATCCTACCTCCTAGGTTGTGAGGTATGCCCAGCGGATTCTCAGCAAGGAACACCTGATGAACGAAGAGGTCAGCTACATGAATGCTTCAAAAGAGTCATCCGTAATTAGAGGAGTGTAACTGTATCCTGGTTTTGATTGCCCCCTGAACACTTATTTGAATTTTTTTCCAGACAAGCTGAGTCGTCTGCGCACAAAGAATGTAAATTATTTGCATTTGCAGTGTCCAGCTCCCCCACACTCCATGCCCTGACTCCTGCACCCCCTCACACACCCCCAGCTCTCTGCCATGACTCCTGCACCACCCACACATACCCAGCCTCCCCACACCCTGACTCTTGCACCCCCCCACATCCCCACCCCCACCCTGAGCACCAATCGGAAGCTCCTGCACCCCTCCCCGGCCCCTACATTCCCACCTGCAACCCTCACACCAAATGGGAGCTGCCCAGGTAAGCGCTCCAGACCGAAACATCCTGCCCCAACCCTGAGCCCCCTCCCTCATTCTAGCTCCTGGCCAGACCCTACACCCCAACCCCCAGCCTGCTCCTTCACCCTGTGCTCAGTGCACTCCCACCCTCAGCTCAGTGCAGAGAGAGAGGAAGAGAATGGGCTAAAACCAGGGATAAGGTAGGTACCCACCCTATGTGGGCAGGGCCAGGACCCCAGACTGGCAGCGGGCTGAGCGGGGCCGGCAGCTGGGACCCTGACTGCAGGGAGCTGGCGGACAGAACCCCGGACCAGCAGTGGGCTGAGCCGCTCAGCCCACTGCCGGTCTGGGGTCCTGGCTGCCGGTCCCGCTCAGCCTGCTGCTGGTCTCGGGTTCTGGCTGCCGGCCCCTTGCCAGTCGGGGTCCCAGCCACAGGACCCACTCAGCCCACTGCCAGCCTAGGTGAATGGAACCCCAGGCTGGCCGTGGACTGAGCGGGCCGGCGGTGTAAGATGAGCATTTTAATTTAATTTTAAATGAAGCTTCTTAAACATTTTTAAAACCTTGTTTACTTTTACATACAACAATAGTTTAGTTATATAATATATAGACTTATAGAGAGAAGCCTTCTAAAAAACGTTAAAATGTGTTACTGGCACGCAAAACCTTAAATTAAAGTGAATAAATGAAGACTCAGCACACCACTTATTGCCGACCCCTGGGCTAGACTATGGATGGGATGGAAGACTTGATTGCCTCCCTCACTTGCTGTGTATGGAGCCATAGGGTCATACAGCAGTTATTCTTCAATACCTGTTGCCTTGTGCTCCCTACCCTGTGATGAAGGTATAGTTTGAATGTCATTTCCATGATGTTGTGGGTCTGACTAAATCACCACATTTGGGTATCAGGAAGTTTTTTTTTTATTTTTTTACCTTGGCACAAGATTGGCAAGGTGTCCAATAGGTTTTCTCACCTTTCTAGCAGCACCCTGAGCTTCAGTTTTAGGTTGATAAGGAGTAAGGACAGGAATTAAAAGTTGTAAGATTGTAAGTGAACTTTGTAATTTCATCACAACTTGCAGCCAGAATCCAGTGTGGGTAAGAGGCTCAAAAGGGCCAGCTCCCAGAGATAACCATGAGTGATGAACCCAAGAGATGACTGGTAGACCTAATGGCCCAGGGGTGCTGGAACAATTTGTATAATCGGGATGCTGAGAGCCATTGAACCAAACTGTAAACCCTGTATATGATGGAAAACACTTAAAGCCAGGGGATGCAGCAGCACCCCTAGGCCTGGTCTACACTAGGCGTTTATGTCGAAGTTAGCGCCATTACATCGAATTAACCCTGCACCCGTCCACACTGCGATGCTATTTAGTTCGACATAGAGGTCTCTTTAATTCGACTTCTGTACTCCTCCCCGACGAGGGGAGTAGCGCTAAATTCGACATGGCCATGTCGAATTAGGCTAGGTGTGGATGGAAATCGACGCTAATAGCTCCGGGAGCTATCCCACAGTGCACCACTCTGTTGACGCTCTGGACAGCAGTACGAGCTCGGATGCTCTGACCAGCCACACAGGAAAAGCCCCGGGAAAATTTGAATTTGAATTCCTTTTCCTGTCTGGCCAGTTTGAATCTCATTTCCTGTCTGGACATCGTGGCGATCACAGCAGCACTGGCAACGATGCAGAGCTCTCCAGCAGTGATGGCCGTGCAGTCTGTGAATACAAAGAGGGCCCCAGCATGGACTGATCGGGAAGTCTTGGATCTCATCGCTGTGTGGGGCGATGAGTCCGTGCTTTCTGAGCTGCGCTCCAAGAAACAGAATGCAAAGATCTATGAGAAGATCTCAAAAGACATGTCAGAGAGAGGATACAGCCGGGATGCAACGCAGTGCCGCGTGAAAATCAAGGAGCTGAGACAAGGCTACCAGAAGACCAAAGAGGCAAACGGACGCTCCGGATCCCATCCCCAGACATCCCGTTTTTACGAGGCACTGCATTCCATCCTCGGTGCGGCCGCCACCACTACCCCACCACTGACCATGGACTCTGAGGATGGGATACTCTCCACGGCCGGTTCCTCGGACATGTTAGGGGACGGGGAAGATGAGGAAGGAGATGAGGAGGGCGAGGCAGTCGGCAGCGCTCACAACGCTGATTTCCCCGACAGCCAGGATCTCTTCATCACCCTTACAGAGATCCCCTACGAAGCGTCCCCAGCCGTTACCCCGGACACAGAATCTGGGGAAGGATCAGCCAGTAAGTGTTGTAAACATCTAAACATTTATTTTTAACAGAACAGGAATATTAACAATTAAAAGAATGGGTTGTTCATGATTACTGTGCCCTAGGCGCTTAACGGTTTAGTCATGGGCAGTGCAAGTTTTGAAAAAAAAAAATCTAGCAATGTCCGGTTTTCCGTGATTGTCCAGCACAAGCCGCTCTACTGTTTATTCCCTGCTACTGCAGCTACAGTAAAATGCGGTCTATATGTGCGGGGATAGAGCAGTAATCCTCCTGGGACATCTCGATGAAGCTCTCCTGGAGGTAATTGGAAAGCCGTTGCATGAGGTTCCTGGGGAGAGCGGCCTTATTGGGTCCTCCGAAGTACGACACGTTGCCGCGCCACGAGACTATCAAGTACTCGGGAATCATTGCTCTGCACAGCAGGGCGGCATACGGCCCTGGTCTTTGGAGGCTTTCCCGGAGCATTCTCTCTCTCTCGCTCTCAGAGATCCTCATCAGGGTGATGTCGCCCATGGTGACCTGCTTTGAATTAGGTAGGGGAATGTTAGTGTTGGGACTGCTTGCTCGTTCCTTTACAGAACTGTAACTGCTGGTTTGCAGCCACGCGGTGGAGGCGGGAGAGGGGCAGCCAAAAGGGATCGTTCCCGGGGACAGCCGCGAGGGGGTGGGACAGGGGCAGAGTTCCCGCTTGCCGGATTGCTGGCAGCAGGGACTGACATTGCTTTAAATGTGAAATGAGGCCAGTGGTAATATAAAAGTTTTAAACTGCCACAAGTCTACGGCTTACCACGTCTGCCTGCAACAGAAATTCCGTTGTGCTGCCCCGCTTCTCAAATGTGCTGTGCAAGACCCCAGGCACTGAATGCGAAGGCCGAGAATTCGACCTTGTGCTGAGTGCGCATGTGATAGGTGCTGTGCATGGTCTTGTTCACAGAGAAAGACTATGTTCTTTGTTCACAACTACATTTATCTTTCTGAGGAATTCACTCCCTTTTTCCCATTTCCACAGCCCCATCTGCGACTGTCTCAGAAGCTAGCCTGGCATCACAGTCCCAGAGGCTAGCGCGGATTAGGCGTAGGAAGAAGAGGACACGGGAGGACATGTTCTCTGAACTTATGGCCTGTTCCCAAGCCCAGGCAGCACAGCAGACCCAGTGGCGGGAGAAATTGACCCAAATGCAGCAAGCAAACATGGATCGGGAGGAGAGGTGGCGGCAGGAAGACCAGCAGGCGACTCAAACGCTGCTTGGACTACTGAGGGAGCAAACAGACACGCTCCGGCGCCTTGTGGATGTTCTGTAGGAACGGAGGCAGGAGGACAGAGCCCCGCTGCAGTCCATCTCTAACCGCCCTCCCCCGCCACCAAGTCCCATACCCACCTCACCCAAAGTGCAAAGAAGGAGAGGCGGCAGAGTCCCTGCTAACTCTCACTCCACCCCTGCAGAGAGCTCTAGTAGCAGAAGGCTCTCATTCCCCAAAATTTGAAAAGTTCTTTCCTTCCCGCCTGACACAAGCCCCCGTCCAAGTTTCACCTCCCAGTTCCATGTGTAGTTGATAATAAAAAATACGTTTCTGTTAACTACTGTTTCAATCATGTTCTTTTGGAGGAGGAGGGGAAAGGGGGTTGGTAATTGGACAGGACAGTCACCTTTGGCAGGGTACATAGGCGGGGGCAGGCACAGCAGCAGGGCACATACACAGTGCAGTGATGCAGTGACTAGTTACCCTGGTTAGTTTGGGAGGTTGTTTTCATGTTATGTGGTGGGGGGTGGGTTGCTCTGTGACTTTGTGGCGGGGGAGGGCAGTTACAGATCTTAAGCGGCGGTCCTTATGCAGGATCACAGAGCCACGCAGCAGGTGATCTGTAACCGTCCTCCCCCTGCCACAAAGTCACATAGCCCCCCCATACACACAGTCCCGATCAGGAGGGGTGACAGGCTCCGTTGAAACAACCATCCCACCGCAGCGGAGCCCGTCAATCCTTGAGTTTAGAAGCTTCATTCGCGTCACTACACTACACCCGCTCCGCACCACAGTCTGAGTCCCAGTTTTAAAAAATTCCTGCGAAAACAGTATTAAAGAAAACGGTGTGCATTAACAAAGTAGAACTATTTTTATTTCGAAACGTGTGTTGGAAGGGGAGTGAAGGGGGTATGTAACTGGATAGGATAGTCAACATTAACTGGGTAAAGAAACGGGGGCAGGTTCAGCTTCTCTGTACACAAACTTTAAAGTCACAGGTTACCCTGCTCACTCAGGAACTTTGCTTTCAAAGCCTCCCGGATGCACAGCGCTTCCCGCTGGTCTCTTCTAATCGCCCGGCTGTCTGGCTGTGCGTAATCAGCAGCCAGGCTATTTTCCTCAACCTCCCACCCCGCCATAAAGGTCTCCCCTTTGCTCTCACAGAGATTGTGGAGCACACAGCAAGCTGCTATAACAATGGGGATATTGGTTTCGCTGAGATCACAGCGAGTCAGTAAGCTTCTCCATCTCCCCTTGAGACGTCCAAAAGCACACTCCACCACCATTCTGCACTTGCTCAGCCGGTAGTTGAAGAGTTCTTTTTCAGTGTCCAGGGCGCCAGTATAGGGCTTCATGAGCCAGGGCATTAGCGGGTAGGCTGGGTCCCCGAGGATGACTATAGGCATCTCCACATCCCCAACAGTTATTTTGTGGTCCGGGAAGTAAATACCTTGTTGCAGCCGTCTAAACAGACCAGAGTTCCTGAAAACACGAGCGTCCTGAACCTTGCCCGGCCATCCCACGTAGATGTTGGTAAAACGTCCCCTGTGGTCCACCAGTGCTTGCAGCACCATGGAAAAATAGCCCTTTCGGTTAATGTACTGGGTGGCCTGGTGGTCCGGTGCCAGGATAGGGATGTGAGTTCCATCTATGGCCCCACCGCAGTTTGGGAATCTCATCGCTGCGAAGCCATCTATGATCGCCTCCACGTTTCCCAGGGTCACTACCTTTGGCAGCAGTACATCAACGATTGCCTTCGCTACTTGCATCACAACAACCCCCACGGTAGATTTGCCCACCCCAAACTGGTTCGCGACTGACCGGTAGCTGTCTGGCGTTGCAAGCTTCCACAGGGCTATGGCCACTCGCTTCTGTACACTCAGTGCAGCTCGCAACCGGGTGTCATTGCGCTTCAGGGCAGGGGACAGGAACTCACAAAGTTCCAGGAAAGTTCCCTTCCGCATGCGAAAGTTTCGCAGCCACTGGGATTCATCCCAGACCTGCAGCACTATGCGGTCCCACCACTCAGTGCTTGTTTCCCGTGCCCAGAATCGCCGTTCCACGGCATCAACATGACCCATTGCCATCGTGATGTCCTCGGCGCTGGGTCCCCTGCTTTCTGAGAGGTCTGTGCTACTCTCAGACTTCAGGACATCACCGCGGTGCCGTAGCCTCCTCGCCTGACTTTTCTGCATCTGCCTCAGGGAAACCTGTATGATAAGCTGCGAGGCGTTGAGAGCGGCCACAACTGCAGCGATGGTCGCAGCGTGCTCCATGCTCGCAGTGCTGTGGCATCCGCGCTGTCAATGACTGGAAAAGTGCGCGAACTGATTTCCCGCCGGCGCTTTCAGGGAGGGAGGGCGGGAGTGATGGACGGATGACGACAGTTACCCAAAAGCACCCTCAACACATTTGTTACCCAGAAGGCATTGCCGGCTACACCCAGAATTCCAGTGGGCAGAGGGGACTGCGGGAACTGTGGGATAGCTGACCACAGTGCACCGCTTCGAATGTCGACGCTTTCACCGTTAGTGTGGACTCACAAAGTCGAATTACTGTCCTTAGTGTGGACACACACGTTCGACTTTGCAATATCGATTCCAAAAATTCGATGCAAGTAAATTCGAACTACTCTCGTAGTGTAGACAAGGCCCTAGTTTCAGCACTTATTTAATGGCCTGTAGGAAGGAGGGGAAACCTTAAGTTTTTGAAGACTCAGATGATCTTCATGTATACCCTCATTCCCCCTTGTTGAGACAGAATCAGAGGACTCACAGGTGGGCTGAGTCCTAGCAGCTAGGCTGAATGGGGCTAATCCTGAATATTGGTTATTTGGCATGGAGGCCATTTAACACCATTCTGGATCCAAGTAAATATTTGGTATTTTTTGGTGGGAAGAAATTATCCATTAAAATTTAATAAAATAGTGGCTTTCTGCTTTAAAATCTGTCCCTATGTCAGTGTTTCTTTCTGCATATCCTAATCAAGATGAAGTGTTCAGATTTTGTAAATTTTATTTGCATATATTTGTAATGTATGTAACCCAAATTTCTTGCAGTATTTTGATGAAAGCTTAGAAATTATTATCTCCAAAGCAGTGGACATTCTCAGGGAGCTAAAAATACTGGTAATATTTGTACAACAGCTAGGGTTATCTCTTTGACTCCAAGAAAAGCTTACAACTCCACATTTAACAGCTTCTGTGGATTTCACACATAATTTTTACATATAGCATATTTATAAATGCTATGCAGCTTATTTTGACATACTTTCATTTCATTTTGACATCCTAATTGACCTGCAGCATTTGACTCAGCCTATCAAGACTATATTGACATTGTATATATAAAATCTTGTAAATAAAATAGCTTAAAAGATTTTAGGAATTACATGAAATGGAAAAAGGAATGTTAACGGAGACATTTGTGTAGTACATTATGAAATTATCAAGACCTTAAAAGTCAATATTAGAAATAGACCAGCACAACTAATATTTGTTATATTTAACTTCTTTATAGATTGAATAATTTTCTTCTGATATATTTTAAATCTAATCTTGTGGAATAGTTTAGCTGTTTTAAAACACACCTTCCTCAGAAATGAGACAAAAATAATAATCCTCCAACACTTAATTTGGCATGCTATGTCATGTAAATATACACAATGCACACACATCTTGTGGTTCTAAGAAAAAAATGGGGTTTTTGATAATTTAAAATTTTGCCTTGATGTGATTAATCAAGGACATTATGCCATGCCATAACTAATGTAGGAAAATCTATCTGATCTGATTCTTCTCAGTGACAATGTGTCATAATGTGAGATAGCAAGGCCAAATATGAAAAAAGGAAATTGTTAATACAGTGTTTTTAAAAGTCCAGTTTGTGAATGTGCTATTTTCTTTTTCTTTTTTAGGGTTCAGTGTTTCATACTTTTGATAATTAATTACATGCTTAGGAAAATATCCACACAGTGTAGTGTCTGCAGATTTATAGGTAGTATTTTATTTATCATCAACCATGAATAGGTTTAAGATGGTTTTGGCACATAGATGTATCGCAAACTCTGCAGATGATGTAAGCAGTAGCAGAAGCAACTATCTTCAAATAATTTGATAAAACCAAGTCGAGCACACTCAAATAATGTAAATAGCCAAGTGGTTAAATTTATTTATTTAGTTCATAATTAATAGTTTAAATAATTCATATACCAACTAAATTTTCACTTCTGGTATCTTGTCGATAAGATGTGAGGTTTACTATGTTTAAAAAAATCCAAATCTTATAGAATCCTCAAAATATGCATATGCCTTACTGAGTAACTGTATTGTTGTTATTCCCTTGTCCTTGTCTCTCCTTCCTCCCCACTTTTTGATCTGTTTCTTTCCCTCATTTCTTGTGTCCTGTCAAAATTGCAAGTTCTTTGGGGCAGGGGCAGGGGCAAAGTACAAAGGGGGGAGGGATAGCTCAGTGGTTTGAGCATTGGTCTGCTAAACCCAGGGTTGTGAGTTCAATCCTTGAGGGGACCATTTAGGGATTTGGGGCAAAAATCTGTCTGGGGATTGGTCCTGCTTTGAGCAGGGGCTTGGACTAGATGACCTCCTGAGGTCCCTTCCAACCCTGATATTCTATGAACTACAAAAATCTTAGGGTGCTTTGGTAGCACAAAATATCCTTAAAACAGGGTCTAAATGGCCAGCTGCAATTTTCACTGACATAGGAGAATCTCTAGGTGGCATAGAGCTAGCTGATGGTGATCAGTTCTGTTCCATTCTTTTCACAGGCCCGGCCAAGGGAGGTGCTTGACTTGAGTATATTTAAAAAAAATTGAAAACAGATCTAATATATTTACAGTATTGATGAAACATAAAATATTACATGCAATACACTTTTTACCATAACTGTTTAACCCTTCTTACAGAGACGAATAATACTGAAAGTCAATGTGATTTAGGCTCCCAAGTCCCTACATCACTTTTGAAAATTGGTTGTAAGCTCCTAGTCACTTAGGTAACATTTTCAAAAGTGACTATCATATTTAGTTTCATACAGTGCAAGCCACAATTAAATGACTTGCTATGAAATATTACCATGTGGAGCACAATAACTAATATACTAGTGCATGATATCTCTTTGACATGTTGTGCTTTATTGTTGGAGGAATGCATTCCATTAGGCAACTGTGTAGCTTCATAATATCTCATACAAAGCACTGATACCTGTCATATGGTAAATAAGTACATAATTATTTGTTGTAGTGGTTCTCTAAAAGACAAGAGAAGTTATGCTTTCCTTTCATGCTGAATTTCTGCCTATCCATGTCTTTACATTTACTGGTTCATGCTTTCCAGCATATCAAATGTTCCGTGGTAAATGCTGACTGAGATTAGTTTCTCAAGTATACAAAGCATAGTGTGTTTTAGCTGATAATCAATAATTCAATAAAATACTGTGCTGATTTTGCATTCAATTCTGAAGGGCAGAGTCACATAACTGCAGATGGTCACCACCCACAGATCATTTTTGTAATGTCCTTTTTCAGATAGGCCCAAGGCAATGAGAGATGGGCAGAATTTTAAAATGTCGACCAATTCATGACCTAAACTTCCATGCCTTTCTGTACTACCCAGACTATTATTGACATTTCTTTCTAGAATAAGATTTCAAAAATTAAAAAAAAAATCTTTTCATCTTGTGTTCCTTTTCTATGTAAGTGAAAGGCAATGTGGATAGTGCAATCAAGAACTCATGGGTTCTAATACTGGCTGTGCCATTGGCTCACTGTAAGGGCAAGCCACTTCACCTTCCTGTGCCTGGTACTGAATCTTTAAATATCCTATCTGTAATAACACTCCCCTGCCTACTTCACAGGAATGTTGTGTAGATTAATTACAGTTTGTATAGTGCTTTGAACATATACAACATCATATAGTATCTGATAAATATTATTATTTTGAGTGTAATTTCTAAAACTTCAGAATTTGTACATGTGAGTGATCTATATATTTAAACCCCTTTGTGAAAAGGGTACAAAAGTAAATGCTAAGATCATATTTTTAAATTGAATCTATTTTGTTTTTAACATTTGCTTAAAATCTAATGAAAACCTTATGTTATGAAGTAGGAGTCTCTTATTTTTTGAAAAAAGAAAAAAAAAAATTTTTTTTAAACCTGTTTTTGTTTTTTTGTTTTTTTTTCTTTTGATATGATACTGAAAGTATAGCTCAAACAGGAAAGTACAGAAGGAAGAACACACAAGTTCTGGTCAGCTGTTTTAGCTTTTAAGTTATAGGTGCTTGTTATCTAACAAATGATTAAAATATGTTTTCTTTTAAAACTTATGGGAAAAACATATTTTTCATTTCTTTATGCTGTCTTTGTGCAAGCAGAGTAAGAGAATGGGTTTGAGTGTCAGAAGTAAGGAGTACAAATAGTTTTGAATCGTGTGGTTGCAGTCTCAAGAGTACTTTTGAGAGTGAAACTAGAACACATTTTAGCATTTCCATCTGCATACCTGTAATTTGCATCATCTCTAAAAAGAAGGCATTTACCACGCGCTTGTAAGGCGTATATTGAAAGTGCATGCAGCAAATGTCATGCTGCACTTTGGTTTTGGAAGAGGCTGAGGTGTGGGGGAAGATTTGTTTAATTTTTTCAAAGAGGTGTAACACGGGCTTTCCCCATTTCAAAGTAAAGGCAGATGTAAAACAAGTGTTGGTGCTTTATAGACACTTGTGTATGTATATGTATGTTTATATATAGGCTTATACACTATGTTCTTTTTCAGGTTTTTCTGACCATTTTAATTTGAATAGTATCCACTGGAAATTTAACATGATTCTGGTAAACAGTTAATTATTAATTTTAGGTGATTTCCAGTATGTCAGCTGATTAAATCACTGTTTTGACACACCTTTTTAAGAAATACTTTTCATATTTTTGAGGACAAATGAGATGTAGCTATATCAAATATTTTCCTAGGAAAGAGTTGGAGCTATAGAAGTGTTGGCCAGAATTTCTAATTGGAGTAACAACCCCTCAGAGCCATCAAGCTCATTAGGGCCTGGATCCAGCAAAGCTTTTATGCACATGTACATTTAAGAATGTGAATTTTCCCATTGATTTCAACAGGACTACTCATGTGCTTACAGTTATACATGTGTTTAAGTGCTTTTCTGGATCAGGGTCTATGCTGGCAATAGAGTGGCATGGGGGATTGCACAAAGGAATGTTATCCAGATCCGGGAGAGGCTAATTTGGCTTTTTTATTTATGTATAGGCAGGTGAAGGTGAAAAGCCTGCAACTTAGAACAGTATATTTAATGTCTCACAAGAGTTGTCCAGAGCTTAATGAACTTGTGAGGATTCCCTAGATTGTTTCCCAGCCACCATCTTCCTGTCAGTGACACCAGACAGCCCACCAGCATCATTTATTTAACCAGCCAGAGAGGTCAAAGAGGTGAAGTAGACTCTCCCCTAAAAACATGCAGTCTCAGCAGAGCTTTTACCCACTGTTAGCCTGCGGAGTGAGAGACCAGCATCTGCATATGGTGGTTCTAAAGCACTATAATTGGTTCACTAGGCAATGCTGTTCATCTTGTGTTAGGGTGGAGTTTTGCATCTGGAAGGAGGAGGCCTAAAGAGGAAAGGAATTTTGAAATTGTGAATTTAAAGAACCTCCTTTTACAAGACCATTTGAACCATATCTGGGTTGAAAGAAGCTGAAGTCTTCTTAAACTCATGATATGAAAAAGCTGTTTACTGGTATGAAGGTTATCAACAACATTATTTTGCATTTTTATGGTTTAATTTGTATTTTTGTTTTTAAGGAATGCAGCAGTATTAAACAGAGTTAATGAAAGCTAACTGTATAATTTAAAGTAGCAAGATCCCAGAGCAAATTCTCATTTGTGGTGTTCGGCTTTTTTTTATAGTACACTTATTTATTGGCAACTGGAATATATATATTCTTTGTGAAACTGTCGTAAAAATGAAGCTATCCATTGTAAAACGGACAGTTTTGACAATAAGAACTGTCCTTCAATATTTGAAGCCTGCTGGGCTCCCCATAGAAATTGAAACTGTAAACATTTTATGGAGGCAGATGAATTGCTAGGATCCCAACATAAATTTTAAGAAAAAGAACATCTTTTTGATATAGCTGCATGAGTGTCTCTGTGTTGACTTTCTCTGAAATAGTGCACAAAAGAGGAGCCACATATATTTTGGTAACATCAGGATGGAGAACCCTTTAGACTTCCATTACCATTAATGGAGCAGAAGAACACAAACCATATATATACTTTGGCCCAAATCTTGCAAACATCTGCAGGCCCAGGGCAGGGAGGAGGGATAGCTCAGTGGTTTGAGCATTGGCCTGCTAAACCCAGGGTTGTGAGTTCAATCCTTGAGGGGGCCACTTGGGGATCTGGGGCAAAATCAGTACTTGGTCCTGCTAGTGAAGGCAGGGGGCTGGACTCGATGATCCTTCAAGGTCCCTTCCAGTTCTAGGAGATGGGATATCTCCATTAAAAAACAAACAAAACAAAAAAACAAACAAAAAAACTCCAAATATTTGTTAAAATAGGCGATTTCTGGTTTAGATAGGTTTGTCCCCAGCTAACTGTTTAGCAAGCGATTTTTTTCCATAAAAATATCCATGATTGTATATTTCTGTTCATTTAATACATTTGGAGGGAAAATTAAATGTCTTTAATTTTCTTTTTAATAGAAAACCAGAAGTGGAAGAGAATGAAGTATTTTTGTGTTCATGCTTTGCATACACCAAAACTGAAACAAAGTAAGGAAGTTCACGTTTTTGTTTGTTATTTCAGACTTACTGTTTCAGGTGAACATCATCCATCTCAAAGCTGTGTTAATGGGATCAAAATGGCTACTTACACTTACTAGCAAAAAGGGATCACTGAGTCTTGCAGATTTTTTTCTTATGTGGTGTTTAACTTAATTAAATTAGATGTTGTTCATTTAAATTATATTTTGTAGTCACATTGTACTGAATCATAGAAATCAAAGTAGCTAGATCATGATTTCTTTCTAGGCATCTCTGCCTTTATAATATTTACATAATATTCCCAAGTTTAAGTATCAACTGCCTACTACATTTACTCACATGTGCAAATGTTGTTAATTGTGCTCAGTCTAGTCCACTGAAACGCAAAAAACATTTTTGGTTCTTTGTAAGGCCTGTGCCATTAGGGCCCTACATCTGTGTAAAGAGATCTAGTGTTAATAGAATAAATTTACATTTATGGAAAAATATTCCAAACCTCTGTTTCTGAAATCCATCTGAATAACTCTGCATTTCAGTTAAACAGTGTACCAGAGAATTTCAGCACAATAAGCAAGAGAACATTCTTTCTAGTCCTGTTGCAAGTTTTATGTTAACAGCACCCAGGAAATACAAAGACTTTATGCGGGGTCCAAGATGCAGCAGACTTAGAACCGACGGCTTGTACTCTTATCACATACAAAAAAATTGTACCTTGACTTAGAAAGCTTGGGCCACATCCTGCAATACTTACTTACACATATGAATAATTTTATGTGAGTATTCTTACTGAGTTCAGTGAGACTATTCTTCTCCAAAAAGTTACATTAATAAATGTTTGTCGATAGGGGCATTGGTATATATGACATTGTACAAACATAGTCTAATCTTGTAAAACCTTATTCATGTTCGTAGTCCCACTAAAGCCTTTCATGCAAGTAGGACCATTGGAATCCTTGCTTGTGTGAATAAGGACTTTTCACTTAAGTAATAGTTTCCATGATTGGTCATAGTCATCCATACTCACTCACATCTCTGTGTTACCGTGTTTTCACACTGCAGAATGAGTAAAAACAGGCCAGGCTGTATCCTAGGAAGATGGACTGAATTTAAAGCTACATATGTTGTCTGATCCTTCCAATACAAAAGCTATTTGCTGACGAGCTAATGCTGTTTACAGAACATCGCTACTGCTTTTTTATGTTATATTTTTACAATAATATTTGTCAGCTTCTGAAAGTCATTGTTAAAGGGGCACTGGCTGAAAACTACATGGAAAATTGTTTCCTGTCTCTAAAGAGTTCTTATTTTAATCAGCATTCTTTTGTACCTGTGAATCCAAATGACAAAAACTGTAATCATTCAGTGAGGAAATAGTTAATAATCAAAAAGCTTTGCAAAATAATATCTCGAGAGCTTGTTGGTTTTGCTCAGGAAGTTTGCATTTCTTGAGTTTATGCTACCTCATTATTTCTAATATTGAAACTACAGTTTACCAGTCACACCAACCTTTTAAATCAAGAAATGAGCATAAGGTTTATTAGCTTAAAAATTGAGTCTTTTTATATGGAAAATATCCAGTTAGACTTATTGGGCCACTTCTGCTTTCATTTAAACTGGTGTAAATCTTAGGTAACTTGTATGAAGTCAGTGAAATTAGTCCAGGTTTGTACTAGTGCAATCGAGAGCAGGATTGTTTAGCCATTACCTCAGAAAGTAATTATAACTATAGTCAAAATACATGACTGCTAAATCTTAAGATTTTTTTTAAAAATGTTATTTCTATATCTAATAAATCTGATTCCTAAAATAAATATAAAGAGGAAAATTCATTTTGATAACTGTTAGCAATTAAAATCTATATTTTAATTTATTAACTTCTCAGAGTATTTGGATTGATTTTCTGAAAACTAAGAACAGTGAAAATAAAAATATCTTGGTGAGGCAGCAACAAAAGGATTCTGCGAATCAAAGTTAGGGATATTTTAGTTCCTTACACAGATATTGGACACACTGCTTATAATTGTAGCATCTTAAACGGTAATTACATCTGATCACAAACTGAATAGGCATGTGCTTGGTAAGTTTTTTGGATAGGAGACCTCGTAGAAAACCCTGGTTGCTACTGGAAGTGGTGGTGATTTGATATATGGCATTCTTCCGTCCTGGATCAGTTCTGAATCAGTGCCTCTGCAGTGCATTAATGGTCATCGTAGCGCTAAAGGTGCTGTCTTCCTGATGAGATATAACCCAAAGTCTTGACTATTTGTAGCTACTAAAGCTCCTATGATGCCTTGGGCCCATGAACCTTATTTGTTGGGCATATTCCAATTTGGGTAATTCCTACATGAAATTTCCCTCTGCAGTTTCATAATGATAGTTTAATGATATTCTTCTTCAATTCCTGTCTTAATCTGCTGATGACTGAAGTCAATGAGACTAAGCATGATGGGACATTTTTGCAGGATTGAGACTATAGTTTATAAAGTGCTTGAGACGGAGGAGATTATGATGAGAGTTTTTAATAAAACTCTTCAGCTTGGAAAAGAGACAACTAAGGGGGGATATGATAGTCTATAAAATCATGACTGGTGTGGAGAAAGTAAATAAGGAAGTGTTATTTACTCCTTATTAAAGAAAAACTAGGGGTCACCAAATAAAGTTAATAGGCAGCAGGTTTAAAACAAACAAAAGGAAGTAATTCTTCACACAATGTACAGTCAACCTGTGGAACTCTTTGCCAGAGGATGTTGTGAAGGCCACACCTATAACAGAGTTAAAAAAAGAACTAGATAAATTTATGGAGGCTAGATCCATCCATAGCTATTAGCCTGGTTGGGCAGGGATGGCGTCCCTACCCTCTGTTTGCCAGAAGCTGGGAATGGGTGTTTTATTCATTTCCTCTTGGGCACCTGGCATTGGCCACTGTTGGAAGACAGGATACTGGGCTAAATGGACCTTAGGTCTGCTACTGTATGGTCACTCTTATGTTTTGATGGATCTTTCAGGGTCTAAAATGTGAGGGGATGAAAGCTGTTTAAATTGTTATTGGCCCATATTCTCAGCCTAGGTTTAATTGTCTTTGCACTGCTCCAGTAGTGCAAAGGAGACTTAATACTGCCCCAGAGTGGCAGTTGTGGGCTTCCCTGTCACATCCCATGGTGGCCTAAAGCTAACGTAGGAGACAGGCTGAAACCATGCTCAGTGCTCCAGCCAGTGGGCTTGTTCTTCAGTGACCATTTCTGTTGGCATAATTTAGAGCCGCTGTTAGGCGCTTCTAAATCATGCTCGGAATCAGGGCATTAGCAAAATGGCTTACTTTTCTTCCTCCCTCCATCCAGGTTCTGTACTGATCCCAGCTCAGCCAGACCCAGTAACATGGCCCATATTTTGTGTATGTATCAGAGAAGAAACATTTAACATCAGTATAAAACTATTCACTAGACTGAAGTATTTAGTAATTACAAATCATTATTGTATTTAGAGAAATTCGTTTTATGGAAATTGCAAAAACAACCCAATAAAAGAAAACCACACAACCAACCGAAGTCCCCAAGACCCCCCAAATCAGTTTTTTAATAGCATCAGTATAAAAATATATGTATGCAAATTGTGAATTAATATTGTTTTCTAAGCAGACATCAAGCTAATAGCTTGGATAATACTGCAAAATCAAAGATTGAAACTGTTTGCCATAATAAGATATTATTAATTACATATGATTTCTTTTTATCTGCTGTTTAGAAAAAATAAATATTTTCATCAAAAAACAGTCTCTGCAATAAGTATCACCATTACAATTTAATTTGTCTCTTAGATGTAATTTGATACTATTCACTTGTATGCCATATACAGTTTCCCAACTGCTCTTTCCTTTTTAGCAACATCTTTCAGAAGTTACAGTGTATTTCTTTCTGAATATAAAGCAGTTTGGTATACTAGAAATGCTTTAGAGTATATCAGCAAGTTGTTCTAGTGGAAGTCTTTGAGAAGCAATACATTAGGCAAAAAGCAGCAATAGAGATACCTGCAGTGAACACCATACGTGCCCTTAAGCAAAGTTCAATAATTAGTTGCTCTTATTCCCATGCCCACTGTCCCAAGTGTTGATATTTATGAAAGGCAAAGATCACTGCAATACCATCTCAAGCTCTGCTCTGTTGGAGTTGTTTATGCTCATTCAATTTTTAATATACCTACAAGATGTTTTGATGAGGGCACTTAGCCCAAAGGGGTTTGCATCGCACCTTCAATGATTTAAACACAAAAATAAGGTTGGTTCTTCAGAATATTTTAAGTGGTAACCTCTACTCCAATATTAATAATAAACATTAACAAATTATCGAAAAACAATGTCATATTTCAATCACTGAATGTGATCTTGGTTATTTCATGTTCATAGGATCCTGGTCATTAAAAGTAGTAAAGTACCTAATGTCAAAATAGCCTGCAGCGGTAGAAGTTGCTCACATCTTGTGGGTACTTGATATGCTACTTCAGGGGTCAGCAACCTCTGGCAGCGGCTCGCCAGGGTGCTTACCCTGGTGGGCCAGGCCAGTTTGTTTATCTGCCGCGTCGGAAGGTTCGGCCAATCCCGGCTCCCACTGGCCGCAGTTCGCTGTCCCGGGGCAGTGGGAAGCCGCGGCCAGCACATCCCTTGCCTGCACCGCTTCCTGCAGCCTCCATTAGCCTGGGACGGCGAAACGCGGCTAGAGGGAGCTGCAATCGGCTGAACCTGCCGACGCGGCAGGTAAACAAACTGGCCCGGCCCGCCAGGGTGCTTACCCTAGCAAGCCGTGTGGCAGAGGTTGCCGACCCCTGTGCTACTTATTTCTTAGATATTCAGATCATATGTTTTTTACTTCAGTTGACAGACGATATCTGACTAGAATAGACATTTTTCCTGAACATTTCATGTGATGTGACAACCTATTATATAGTGTGCACTTACGGTATGTTTTATAAGGCAATAGTTGAGAATTATGAATCATATTAATTACTAGTTTATGTATGAAACATCCATTTTTATTTCAGGAGATTTAAATTATGTACATTTTGGAATATTAGTGTTGCTTTAGTATTGATTATTGCAACTCATTTAAGTAATTATTGTGCTACTGTAATTGTCCCTCAACCAAACCTTAGTGTTTTCATTACAGGTCTTTGTAAATATCATTAAGAGTGGCTCTTGGGAGAGGCTAGTCATTTCAAAAGATTATCTGATAGCTACTGGTGATGATCTATAGGGTGATTTTTCAACATTGGCTTATTTGGGACTTTGAGGGGGTCAAAATCCTCTTCTTGACTGGAGGATAACACAAAATAAACCTAACATGGATGCTCCTCATTATTGTGTTATGTCAGACAAAAACAATCCTGTTGGGGATGAAAACACTTAACAATTTCTTCTCATTAGAAAATTACATTAAAAACATATATTAGGAAAAGTGAGAGTAGAGAGATGTATAGCCTCTGGACCCTCTAATGTCAGGTCAGACAACTTTCACTGATTTCTAAGGATGGGAGGAGAATTATACAGTGAGTCAATTTGGAAGAGGGAGTGGCAGCCAAGGGCTAGTCTACACTGGCAATGCTAAAGTGCTGCTGTGGCAGCGCTTTAACTTGGCTTGTGTAGTCACAGCAGAGAGCTCTCCCAGCTCTCTAAAAAACCCACCTCCACGAGAGATGTGTCTCCCAGCTCTGGTGCACTGTTTACATTGGCACTTTACAGCACTGAAACTTGCTGTGCTTGGGATGCGTTTTTTCACACCCCTGAGTGAGAAAGTTGCAGCGCTGTAAAGTGCCAGTGTAGACAAGCCCTATGACTATTTGCTTAATTAAGCTGATATAGGGAAGAGGAGTTATGATTAGTTCTAAGTATAGCTGGACAATTCTTTCAACATCTGTAGGAGGTATCTTTCTCCCAAAATAAATAAATCAGCCAACAAATTAGGGTAGGTTGCAAAGATATCCTTTAGAAAAAGACCACAGCACAAAAAGATTTGTTTGAGGCTGTATTACCAGTGTAGTATATGCAGTAGATTAGTAGAAGATATAGATGTATCACTACTCCTGAGAGCATTCTGTGCCAAAAAATTTAAAAATTCTGGGCACAATATTTTAAAACTCTGCAATTTTTTGTCAAAATAACATTACATAATCACACCAGTTTCAATTATTTTGGTAATTTATTTCAAAATACCTGTGAGCAAATATGTCTGGAACAATAAAGACACACACAAAAATTCTCCCAGGAGTAGAGAGTTAAAGAAACCCCTATGACAATCCAGTTCCTGTTTCTCTGTCCCCCTCCCAACCCAGAGCCCAGTTGGGTGGCCAGACACCCACAACCCCCACCCCCTGAGTCCACCTGCAGTGCCCCCCCAGCTAATACACACAAATCCCCCAGAACCCAGCTGTGATGAGAGTGATCACTGGAAGTATGTTTTCTTAGATTTTTGGCTAAGTCCTTTTCTTTTTCCCTAATAATCAACATATTTTTCTTCTTGGTGCTACAGATAGTGTAACGAATATTGGTAGTACCATCTTTCTATAGTGATTTTGAAGAATTTCTTAGCAACCTCAATTAATTCAGTTGCATTAGCACATAAAGGGTTAAATTCATCCTGGGATAATTCCTTTGCATTCACTGGAATTACACTAAAGATGTTTGAATCAAAATGGTTTTTAAGTGATGATGTGGACACAACCACTTTTCTCTTGGAACACTGCTAGCTATCTTTTTCTGTAGTTTCTCTAATTACAGTATTAAGCTATGTCTTCTGTTGTACTGCAACCAACTCTGCTGTTTTTATTTCAAAACTTGATTTGGCTGAATTCACTAATTTTAAATATAATTTGATATTCGCTGAAAGCTTACAAATAAATAAACAGCCAATATATAAAGCTGATTTAAAAAAAAATCAGCAAGCTACAGACCTGCTGTGGTGCCAGAAAAAAAAAAAAAAAGATTTCTTCTTCTAACATAGCTCTTGTTTGAAGCTCTATAATTTGCCTTTTTTTCAAGATGCTAGTTATGGGTTACAATAGACAACAGTAGTTTTACTTGTAGTGAGGGTGTTAAAAGAAGAATGCAGTAAAAATTAGCTGAAATATGAAGACAGTTGTTTTATTTTAATATGATTTAATTCTGTAAATATATAAAGTAGGATATAACGTAATTTACCAGAAAAAAAAAAAGATAGAAATGCTACACAATTTCATTAACCTCTAAGCAGGAATAAAGAAAATATTTATGCAAATAGTATAGGCTATCATCCACTATCACCTAGACCTGGTTTATATAGACAACTAATTCTCTGCCCTGCTGTGTCCTATTAAAATGTCCAATATGTTAATTGCTTATAAAGGTTTAGAATGACTTGAATATCAGTAGCACCTCTGATAGTACAATTTGGAAAGTAAATATAATTTGTTATCGTAGTTAGATTTTTTTCATAAAATAGATACATAGATGAATTTTTAATTGTGCTAAGAGGTAAGCAATCACTGGATACTATACTACCGTACTACTTCTGTGACAGTTGATTCATTCCTTTAATATGCAAATTTTAAGTATACATAGATCCAGTGCTTTTATTTTAGAAATATGCCTAGAGGCTATATTGCTAGGCTTTAGGGAGATATCTGGTTTGGTGTGAAGTAAATAGTTGTTAGGTGATCATATGAATTTGTTTAGAAGATGAAAAAGTGGAGCTTTGAGTGTATGAGAAGACCCAACTGTACCTGTTATCTAAGCTCACAACTTTGTTTTGTTTTTCAAAGAAATCTCACCAAGCTCACAAATATCACACAATTAAAAGAAAAAAACAAGGGCAGCAAGAAATACAGCTAAAATATTCAAAATAGAATGTCTGAAATTAGGCATCTAAATCCATGTTTACATACCTATGGCCTGATTTTCAGAAAAGAAGAGATGCACCTCTCATTGGATTGAGTGGAAGCTATGCATGGTTGGTGCCTCTGAAAATTTGACTGCCTATGAATTAAGTGTCTTAGTCTGGATTTAGATGCCTAACTTGAAGCACCCAAATTTGTATATTTTGGTCTCCATGAAAAAAATAATCTAAAAAGCATTTTAATAAAAGTCAGATTGGTTTGTGGGTATTTGTAATTGTTTTTGGCATATGACCTATGTAAAGAAAAGGCATGGTTATTTGGGAACTGCCCATTGAGATAACATGGGGAAGCGTTGATTCACACTTCAACAGTAAAGCAAAATTAATAAAATTTAGATAATAACGTAGCAGTTAGATATCTGGCTCTTTTTGATATTGTTACTGTCTACAATATTACTCAGTTCCACACTTCATTCTGAATTTTACTCTTGGTACTGTCTTGTTGTCCTTCCTGTTCTTAATCTAGAGCCATCATTCTCCTTTTCAAATAGTTGACAATAAATAAATTTCACACCTAACATCAGTGTCACAAGATAGTTCAGTAATTTTGTAAAGCAACAGGATCTTTTAGATAAAAATAAGATAAAAAGATAGCAGTAAGAAAGAAAAACGACTTCTAATTGTGCTGAGGATTTTGTCTTTCATGTATTCCTTCACAATCCAATCTAAGTAAACTAACTTTCATGTAATCTATTGTTAGAGATATTTTAACCAAAAGGAGTGGTAGTTTAAAACTACTAATTTTCCTCCAAAAGTGAATTTTTGAGCATAGTGCTTCTTATGCCCACTCCAAAAATTTCTGCGGCACTAATCATTTTAGGGCTTATCTACGTGAGAAAGTCATTACACTGATTTAACAGAAATTGATTTGAAAATTGATTTACCTAAACTGCTACAAAACCTTGCATAGCACTCTTTTCTTTTGAGTGGTTTATTTCCGCTTAAATTAAGCTGGTAAGGAGTCAACCTAAACTAAATTGAGATGAGTGTCTACCCAAAGTTTTATGCTGGTTTAATTAAATCAGTTCAGAAAGACACCTTTAATTAAACTGGTCCTAGTTCTTGTGTATATGGAGCCTTAAACAGACTCATAGTAATCGCTGTACTAAATCAGACTAATATCCATCTTGTCCAGCACCCTGTCTTATGCTCTGAATATTGAAGATTTATAGGCTTTTTAAAAATTCCTATTCTCTGATTTTGTGGTGATCTAATTATTACTATAAAATCTGATCCTTTTTTAAGTCCTTCTAAACTCTTGGCCTCAGCAATATCTTGCGGCAATGAGTTCAACAGGCTTATTATGTATTGTGTAAAAAATAGTTCTTTTTATAAATTCTAAATTTGTTGCTTTTAAATTTCATTTAATCTTCCCATGTCATCTCATATTAGGAGTGCCTAGTTTACCCTCTCTGTGTCATACATTAGATTATGTACCTCAGTCCTATCTCTTCTTTATAAATCTCCTATCTAAATTAATCAGTAGGAGTCTTTCGGTGTCTTTTCTCACCCTCATATGGAAATATTTCCTTTACTCTAGTATTTTTTATTATTCATATCTGAATCCTTCTTTTTCTGTTTTTTTTTTTTTAAATCTCTTTTGAGTTAGGTCAGTGGTTCTCAAACTATTGTACTGGTGACCCTTTTCATATAGCAAGCCTCTGAGTGCGACACTTGTTTATATATTTAACACCATTATAAATGCTGGAAGCAAAGCAGGGTTTGGGGTGGAGGCTGACAGCTCGCGACCCCACCGTGTAATAACCTCACGACCCCCTGAGGGGTCCCGACCCCCAGTCTGAGAACCCCTGAGTTAGGACGATCAGAACTGAATACAGTATTCCAAGTGAGGGCATATCATTGATTTCAATAATGGCATTATTTTTCACTATTCTTTTCTTTCCCATTCTTATGCTGCTAATATTTTCATTGTGGGTTTTTTTTTAGTGCCATTGAACATTCAGCAGAGATTTTAATTTAGTAGTACACCTTGGCACCTCAGGTCTTTTCCAGAGTGGCCACTCGGCTCTTGTAGCTGGTTGCATTGCTTTTAGAACTGAGGTTATAACCAAGGTCACCACATATTCGATAACTTGAATAATGACATCACCTAACTGCAGGACTGCCAGGTTAACAGTTAGAAATGGAAGCGTATAACAATTTAAACATGGCTCTTTTGATGATAGCATTGTTTACTGAGTTAGTGTCAAAAGAAATAAAGCACTGGTGGACTTTAAGGCTTTATTCTTCTCCATATAAAAAGTCAAATATCTATTCATGCCAAGTATATGTAGTAGAGCTTCCACATAGTTGGCACGTGGACAGGTGATGAATGACGGCTGGATGATTGGCTGGTTAATTTAGAGACAGACAAACAAAGAGGAAAATCAACAGGAGTCCTCAAGGGCCTGTCTGCACGACAGTGCACACTTTTCATTTTTACAGTTTTAAGTCCTTTTGGACAGACTTCTGGGAACCAGAATGTCTTGGGCTGAGAAGGAAAAAGGTGCCCTGCTTCTGAGTAATCATCTATTTCCACACTCAGCATGATGGCAGCCTCATTTGGCAGGGTTTTGAGTCATATCTAATTCATCCAGAACAGAACTATTAGAGTTGTAAGTCTCTTTCTCTTCTGAGCTTGGTCAGGATGTTTGCTACTGAGGATCGCCTTGCAGTGGATAAAAAAATGCTTCCATTGCTAGTGTGGCTGATGTAGATGTAGAGAACAACTATAATTTTACATTCAGATGGTTAAGCCAGATAAGTGCATCAGGAGAAGTAGACTGTATCACTGTGATGCCTCCTTTGTATTTGTGAATCGTGTATTGAGTTATGTTCCATGGTCTGTTCTGGGAGACCACAGCTGCACATTGGAGAGTCTTTAATTTTCCATTTGTGCAGCAAGTATCCGCATCTGCCATGATTTGTGCAGATGCAGTTTAGGGTTGCCCATGAGTTTCGCGGGAGATCAAAACCAGGGATCTTCTGCATCAGGTCTTTCAAAGGTATTTATTTGTGACTTCTTGTGAACTCCATTTGGCTTTCCAAGCTTCATGAGAGTTGAAGTTGCAAGACAAGCAGCCACCTTCAGCGACATAGAGTCCACCTTGAATGGGGACCTAAATACCATGGAGGAATATTTCCAGAAATGGAGGCTCAAACCACGCCCCCACAAAACCACAGTCACTGCATTCCATCTTGAATAATAGGAATGCTAAGATGGATCCATGAGCAAGAGACCAGTAATTTCTTGTTTTGAGTGGCAGGGATATACCTCTGCTGTCTATCTCTGATCTCATATTTCTTGATTCCAGGACCAGTTGTAGAGCGTAAGTCCTTTTCCATTAGAGTTCTCCTTACCTGCTGAGTATGTTGCAATTTGGAATGTCCTATGACAGACTCCCATATTCATAACTTCCCAGCACAGAGGGAAATATCTGGTGCATCTCTGCTTATTTATGTGGAACATGAAGCCTGATTGTCTATTTGAAATCAGTTCAACTTTTAGGGATACAAGTCAAAGTCTTTAGTGAGAAGACCATGTCTATTGCAATCCACTAAGCTCAAAACTTTTAATATGCAATGGTAGGTAGGATCTTATTTAAAGGTGTTAATGATTTCATGGCAATAAAAGAAAGCACATTTGAAGTGTGTGTGTGCATATATTATTTTTTACAATAATAAATATGAATAGAAAAAAATGGATTCATACTATTATTATTAATGTGGAACTTTCTTGCCTGCCATATGCACTGAGAAATATGTCAACCATAGATACTTTAAGATGATTTGAGAAAATGTGCAGTCTTGCAGCACTTTTATATGATTTATTTTTAATTTTGAAAAGACTTTAAACCCATTGTCTGATGAACAGCTTTTAAAAACAATAGATTAGTCACCAATCAGCACTAAATAAACTTAACCTGTTTGCTATATTTGACAGCATTTTGGTCCATTACTAGAAAGAACAGCTGTGTGTGTGTGTGTGTGTTTTTGTGAGAAAGGAGCAAGAACAAAAAGCACTATTTTATGTAAATGATGCCTTTCTGCAACATATCCTCCACCTTTGAATGCCCATCTCTCCTTTATTACTTATACATTTTTCTGCGGTGCACCTATTATAGCATCGAAATGCTTCAGAAACATTAAAAGAACACAGTCAACTTGAAAATCATATTTCTATCTTAAAATGTTTTAATTAATATGTTACAAGTAAAATCAAAGATGATTACTAAAAATGATAGAAGTTAGCAACAATTTTTTTCTCTTTCTAGTTTGCTTACTTTCTGAATTAAACAGCAGTTAATTTTCATTTAAATAATATATACTTTGTTTCCTCTGCATAGTCAGTGTGCAGGTTGTTTCCTTCTTTGTTTAAATACCTTTATAAGCATCAACAAGGGAACAGAACAGTCCTTTTAATTTTTTAAGACATTTTAAAAAAATCAGGTCATACTACTTGAAGGTAAATTTACCAGAAAATTGATTTTAAAAAAATCAGTTCATTCAAAATATTCAAGTTGAAAGTATACCTTTAATGAATATATCCTTACGGCACCATTGTGAGGTAAGAATGATTATGGTGAATTGGGACACAGAGAAATTATGGCTTTTATCCTGCAAAGACTAAGTACATGCTTAACTTTATGCATGTGAGTATTCCAGTTTGTTTCAGTAGGGCTACTAACCTGCAAAAGTCTTTGAAGGATTAATGAGATGCCCAAGATCATATAGGAAGTTTTTAACAGAGCCTGAAATAGAGCTCAGACCTCCTCATTTCCAGTCCAGCATGTCAAACATAAAGTCCTCATACCCTTTGCTCAATGAGTTTAGCAGATGTAGGAACAGTCGTTTGCCATGTATACCTATTAAATAAAGAGATTTTTCAATTCAAGGAATTGATTCCAAAGTGTAAAGCATCTATTTTCAATAAAATTTTAAAATTCTTTACAATAAAGTTTTGTAATTGAATTAATTGTTAATACTGTCTAGGGGCAGCAGTAACTAATTAAATAAATAAATAATCTTGTTTTTATATTTCTCTCTTCTTCTATCCAAGCTAGAGAAAAATCACTTATACTATGGAAATCCAAGCATCACGTTGTACATCTGTTATCAGTGCTTCTGAAAAACTTCTCCAAATCTCTAAGAAAGACATGCCTCTTAACCTGTAATATTGCAAGTGTGGAACAAATGACACAAATCAAAATTGATAGAGCAAGAAACTAGAGATGCTATGGAAATAATTTTGTAATTATGTATGATGATTTTTTGTGATTTAATAAAACTGTGCCACTGAGGTGGTGGCTCCTTAGTCCCAGGCTTGAGGTTTTTTGTTTTTGTGGGCTTTTTTTTTTTTTTTTTTTTTTTGCCATTACATATTTCCCATTCGTGGTTATGAAGCCTGAAACGAACAATGGCAAGAAGTTATTACACATCACTTATGAATGGCAGAATGTAGGATTGAGACAAAGGAAGATAGAGTGTGAGTACGCTGTGGGGTGTGTGAGAATACATATGTCAACAGGATATGTGATTCTGGCAAATTCAAAGAAGTTAAATTTTTTCCATGCCTCGTCTGTCTATCTGTCTTTAATGTGTCTAATGTAGCTCTTTATTTTAGATATTTATTGGACATGATTCACCACACTATCTATAGATGTAATATATTTTCTTTTATATTGCCTAGGCCACACCTTACAAAATGTTTCAATTACTTTCTTTTGATATCTGACTGCTCAATTTGTGTACATTGTATTATACATGTGCTCTTTTTACACTTATAGGTGCACCAAATATCTTTCTAGAACACAATGAATGTGTGCATATAAAATACTTTATAATAAGTATATGTACCTATGCTGAGGTTTTAGTACTGCCACTGTTGTAGAAGTTTATTTTTTTCTGCAAACATTGTTTAGTAATTTTTCATGTGTTACAGAATTTATGAACATATATTCTCTACAAAGACTTAAAAGGGTTTTTGTAATGACATTGAAAAGCAGCAAAAAATGGGTACTGCAATAGTATTTTATTAATGAATGATGTACATTGGTTCCAGCTGTGACCATGTGATTAGACCTTCACTAGGCAACAATGGGTATTTTCCTGTTGCCTTTATTTGATTTCCAAGAATGTGTCATCTGTTATATAAACCCTTGCCAATATGCCCCATGTAAAACTGGTATTTTGTATTTTTCTGAAGCATCAGCTGCATACCCACCCATATCCCTGCAGAAATATTGTTTAAATTGAATAGGGCACCTTAGTGCCTATGTCTGGTGCTGCATACCAAAAACATAAATGCGTGTTGTAATTTAGGTTCTATTAAATATATCACTCTATTTGTAGGATGCCTTGTTGCCTGGTAATGAGAGAGATTATTTTCACTTTTACATTTCTATCTTAATATTTTATTACAGCAGTATAATGTGTTATAGAGGTGGACAAGCCTGCAGATTGAAATGTGGATAGTCCAGATTGTTCCTTTCCCTAGACCATATGGTATAGTTCTAAAAGCCTTTTGTACGCTGTCTGTTCAGTTAATTGTAAACTCAGTCTTTAACATACCTAAAAAAGAAAGAAAGAAAGAAAGAAAAGGAAATATAAGTGGACTAAAAGAAAGGGTCCATATATCCTTTGAGAACCCCAGCAAGGTTTGTTAAAAAGATGTAAAAACTCCAAACCCTCACATTGGCATCTTGGTGGGGTTTCACTGTTGATGAGTTTGAATGTATTTTTCTGTATGAACATGAGTTTTCATGTTCCTTGATCACATAAGGTAGAAACACACGTGGTGGTGGTGGTGGTGGTGGAGTGGAAGAAATCTATTCTCTCCAAGTCAAATGACTGGGCAGGGGAGAGGTTTTAGTATATAATAAACTAGTAAAATGGTATTTATTTTTCCTCAGGCAGACAGCTCTGCCAGTGGGTGATGTACACTAAGATTTATGACAGATGGGTAGTAGGATTGCTAATACACCTACACAAGTTTTAGCTTCTGATGTTCCCAGTGCTCTTGATGCCTAAGAAGTTTGTGTTCACGTTTTGTTTTGATGTTGTCCAATGCATAGTCTTAGGAGAATGGAACAAAGGCCCACTCTGGATCCTCATGTGCTAAGATGAGAATAATTTATCCTAGTCCTCACAAAAAGTGTACTATATAAGAAAACCATTGAATCCATCGGCAATAAGATTTTAAATCTCATCCTCAGAAAGTCTGTGAAACAAAATGTCATATTCCATCGTTACACTGATATGCTGTAAGTGTAGTTGTCCTTGAAAATGGCCACAATAAACGTATGAAAAGAAAAACTGGGTGGAAAAAGTCATGCCTACTGCTTAATATGCTATTTACTGTATCCTTGGGGCTTCTGTGTTGCTATTAAATTACAAAAATTGGGAATTTCTTGGGTTAATATACACATTCAAATTTTCTAATATTACAAAATATGTTTTTAAATATTTTTCCTTATTTATAAAATAGACTGTTAGGGTCCAGGTGCATGTGCACTACTAAAAACAGATTAAAATTTCACAATATAAACCAATATTAATTATAACATTTCCTTACCCACTCAATTTATCAGGACCAACAATTTCTAACCTTCTCAACCCATCCCCTTGAAAGCTTGAGAGAACAGGTAGGCCTTGCAGCACTTCTTAAGACCAGTAAGGTCATGATTTGTTAAACCTAAGTGGGGAAAGGAGTTCTGGAGTCAAGGGCCCCTCATTGAAAATGCCCTTCTGCCAGCCTCCCCCGTTTTAAATTAGGAGGATGTTAGTTCAGACATCTCATCTGAGGCAGGTTCTGTGGTAGGCAAGACACACACCATTTAGGGCTTTGTAGGTAATAATTAACACCTTTAATCACACCTACAAATCAGATGAGAAGTCTGTTATGTAATTGAGCATGAGACTTATGTGCTACCTGTCAAAGCCCTACTAAACAAGTTTGCTGACCCATTCTGCACAGCCTGAAGTTTCAAAATGATCTTCAGATATAGCACCATGCAGAGCATGTTGCAATAACCCAGTTGTGAAGTGTTTGGAGGCAAAAGAATATATAATTGTAGTAAGGTCCGCATCAGGAAGAAAAGAACACAGCCTTCTCACCAATGCAGATGAAATAAAAGCACTTTTGACCATTTCTGGACATCCAGAAGCAGGCATAGATCCAACAAAATTCCCGCAAATTGCAAACCTGGGTAATAAATGGTGATACAATCATGTCTTTTACTAAGATAGTGTACCCAGTTTAAAAAATGTAAAGGCAAGATGCTCACTGGTACTAGTTGAAATAGCTCAGTTTTCCTCAGACTGGCAGCCCAAAATTTCAAATGAAAATAGCACCTGCAAGCATGAATAAACTGAGAAATAAAAGAAACAATTATTTTTGTGTCTTTTGAAACTTCACACTTCTGAGATGATTAAAGACGTACATTTTTTCTTGTTTTATAACACCAGGCGTGGTCAAGCACCCTGGAATGGACATTGCTCAGCCAAATGTAAATTTGGGATTACAGTATACTATGGCATGTCATGCATGCCAGTGAAATGAGAGGCATGTCGCTTACATACCATACTTTGGTTGTGTTATGAAGTTAGTGGGAGCCAAGTATGCATCTGTGGGCAGAATTTGGTTCTTATGGTCTGAGCAATTTAGAGGCATTGAAACACAAGGAGCAGCACTTAATGATCTAAGAATCCAGCTACAGTTCTGAGAGGGTGTAACTAAGCAATGAAAGACAAAACAGTGACTGAACATTTGCTAGAACTTCCATATGCTGAGAATAGCCCTCAAAACCACTGAGTTACCTCTTACATCTAATGCCTCATTA
Source organism: Malaclemys terrapin pileata (assembly GCF_027887155.1). Lineage (NCBI taxonomy): Eukaryota > Metazoa > Chordata > Testudines > Emydidae > Malaclemys > Malaclemys terrapin. The sequence goes on from NC_071515.1 coordinate 57,166,977, forward strand.
ACAAAATTACCTGCTTCTTTACCATATAGCAAACAGCATTCAATATAAGTTCACTTGTATACTTCAAAATAGATAATGCAAAAATGATGTACCAACTTGTATCTGTGATTAAAGAAAGACTTAATTTAGCCATTTGTGCTGATTCCAAAATTTGAGAAATATCGAAAATATTAACATTTCTTCAAAAAAAAAATGTAACTAACACTTTTTCGCATCAGATTCTACTTGTTAAATCTAATTATACTTTTAGTATTTGTTTCTTTAGTTTGAACGACATGCATGTCCATTCAGTAAGCACTTAATGCCAGCTTAATTTGTAAGGCGGTGAAATTTGATTCTGGAGGGGATAGCTCAGTGGTTTGAGCATTGGCCCGCAAAACCCAGGGTTGTGAGTTCAATCCTTGAGAGGGCCACTTAGGGATCTGGGGCAAAATCAGTACTTGGTCCTGCTAGTGAAGGCAGGGGGCTGGACTTGATGAGGTCCCTTCCAGTTCTAGGAGATAGGATATCTTTATTTATTTATTTTAATGAGAAACAACCTTGTTTGATTTGTGTATTTAAAAAAAAAAAATCAAAAAGTTGGTTATGAAAGAAGAAAGTTGCACAGTAAATATCTCCACATAGAAAAGATGTGAGCATTTTTTAAAAACTAGATAGAAAATTCATGTTTTTTGGTCCTTCAGCTAGTAGCAGATGCATAGTGCCATAAATGCAAACGGTGTTTCATAAACATGGGTAGGACACAGTCCATGTCCAAATAGCTTACAGTGAAAATAAGACAAACACAAAATTACATCTGGAGAAGAATGTGGGAATTACTGATGAGACCAAAGGAGGAAGATTATCTTGAATAGGTAGGTTTTAAGTTGGGATTTAAAGGAGAGGACAGATTAGCAGATAAGAACAGTAGAATTTTTCTGGGCAGAGGGGAACTGAAGGCATGAAACAAGGATTTGGAAAAGTAGACAAAGAAAACAGTAGATGGAGAGGATTAGAAAGAGTATAGGGAGTAGAGCGGGTTGATGAATTTTGGGGAATTTTCCCCCCTGAAAAATGTGTTCTTTTTGACAGAAATTTTTGAAATGTATGAGGGGAAGAAGACATGGGAAATTAGAGCAGAGATGTAGTTGAGAACAAAATTGTGTAGTGCCTTATGGTATGTCTACACTGCAGAGATTATACTGCCATTGCTATGTCACATAGCAAGTCCTGAATAGCCCCCTTGTGTAGAGGCAGCCTACTTGACAGGTGTTTTTCTGTTGGTGTAGGTACTGCACCTCCCTGAATGACATTAGCTATGCTGACAGAAGCACTCTTTTGTTGACATAGCAGCATCTGCCCGGGGGGTTGGTTGACATAACAATATGTGGCACACCCCTGACCATGTAACTATTCTATAATTTTTCTGTGTAGACCAAGCCTTAGAGATGAAGATGAAGATTTTGAATTTGATGTAGTAAGAGATAGGAAGTGACTTTAAGGGAGCAGAAGAAAAGAGAGTAACAACGGAGTAGTGGAGAGTTGAGAGACAGTTGGACCCGGCAGGAGTCTACAGTAATTAAGGCAAGAGAGGACCAGTGAATGAGCAAAGGAGTCCAGGAGAGCTGGCTGTATTTTAAAGAATCCTTATTGAGGTTGCAGGAACAAACTATCCCGATGTGTAGAAAGAATAGTAAATATGGCAGGCGACCAGCTTGGCTTAACAGTGAAATCCTTGTTGATCTTAAACACAAAAAAGAAGCTTACAAGAAGTGGAAAATTGGACAAATGACCAGGGAGGAGTATAAAAATATCGCTCAGGCAGGCAGGAGTGAAATCAGGAAGGCCAAATCGTACTTGGAGTTGCAGCTAGCAAGAGATATTAAGAGTAACAAGAAGGGTTTCTTCAGGTATGTTAGCAACAAGAAGAAAGTCAAGGAAAGGTGGGCCCCGTATTGAATGAGGGAGGCAACCTAGTGACAGAGGATGTGGAAAAAGCTAATGTACTCAATGCTTTTTTTGTCTCTGTCTTCACGAACAAGGTCAGCTCCCAGACTACTGCACTGGGCAGCACAGCATGGGGAGGAGGTGACCAGCCCTCTGTGGAGAAAGAAGTGGTTCAGGACTATTTAGAAAAGCTGGATGAGCACAAATCCATGGGGCCGGATGCGCTGCATCAGAGAATGCTAAAGGAGTTGGCGGATGTGATTGTGGAGCCATTGACCATTATCTTTGAAAACTCATGGTGATCGGGGGAGGTCCCGGATGACTGGAAAAAGGCTAGTGTAGTGCCCATCTTTAAAAAAGGGAAGGAGGAGGATCCAGGGAATGACAGGCCAGTCAGCCTCACCTCAGTCCCTGGAAAAATCATGGAGCAGATCCTCAAGGAATCAATTCTGAAGCACTTACAGGAGAGGAAAGTGATCAGGAACAGTCATCATGGATTCACCAAGAGCAAGTCATGCCTGATTAACCTAATTGCCTTCTATGAGGAGATAACTGGGTCTGTGGATGAGGGGAAAGCAGTGGATATGTTATTCCTTGACTTTAGCAAAGCTTTTGATACGGTCTCCCATAGTATTCTTGCCGGCAAGTTAAAGAAGTATGGGCTGGATGAATGGACTATAAAGTGGATAGAAAGCTGGCTAGATCGTCGGGCTTAACGGGTGGTGATCAATGGCTCCATGTCTAGTTGGCAGCCGGTATCAAGTGGAGTGCCCAAGGATTGGTCCTGGGGACGGTTTTGTTCAATATCTTCATTAATGATCTGGAAGATGGCGTGGACTGCACTCTCAGCAAGTTTGCAGATGACACTAAACTGGGAGGAGTGGTAGATACGCTGGAGGGTAGGGATAGGATACAGAGGAACCTAGACAAATTAGAGGATTGGGCCAAAAGAAACCTGATGAGGTTCAACAAGGACAAGTGCAGAGTCCTGTACTTAGGACGAAGAATCCCATGCACTGCTACAGACTAGGGACTGAATGGCTAGGCAGCAATTCTGCAGAAAAGGACCTAAGGGTTACAGTGGACGAGAAGCTGGATATGAGTTGACAGTGTGCCCTTGTTGCCAAGAAGGCTAACCGCATTTTGGGCTGTATAAATAGGGGCATTGCCAGGAGATCGAGGGACGTGATCATTCCTCTCTATTAAACATTGGTGAGGCCCCATCTGGAATACTGTGTCCAGTTTTGGGCCCTTTACTACAAGAAGGATGTGGAAAAATTGGAAAGGGAAACAAAAATGATTAGAGGGCTGGAGCACATGACTTATGAGGAGAGGCTGAGGGAACTGGAATTGTTTAGTCTGCAGAAGAGAAGAATGAGGGGGGATTTGATAGCTGCTTTCAACTACCTGAAAGGGGGTTCCAAAGAGGATGGAACTAGACTGTTTTCAGTGATCGAAGATGACAGAAAAAGGATAATGGTCTCACGTTGCAGTGGGGGAGGTTTAGGTTGGATATTAGGAAAAACTTTTTCACTAGGAGGGTGGTGAAGCACTGGACTGGGTTACCTAGGGAGGTGGTGGAATCTCCTTCCTTAGAGGTTTTTAAGATCAGGCTTGACAAAGCCCTTGCTGGGATGATTTAGTTGGGAATTGGTCCTGCTTTGAGCAGGGGGTTGGACTAGACGACCTCGTGAGGTCCCTTCCGACCCTGATATTCTGTGATTCTATGATCATGGGGTGTTGTTGCTGGAACAGTAAGGAAAAGGCAAATTGTGAAGAGGCAGTATTAAAAAGAATAAAGCGGTAAGATTTAGGGAGAGATTGAACATGGAAGTGCAGGGGACGGGACTCAAAGATCATACTGAGATTACAAGCCAGGCAGACAGGAAGGATAGGAAAGTTGTCAGTAGAGAGAAAGAAAGAAGGTGGAGGCAAAACATTCTGGATAGAGAGGCAGATTTGGGAATTATCACACAGAGATGGTAGATGAAAGCATAGGAATAGATAACGTCACTGGAAATAGAGAAAACAAAATTTTCTGAAGTACTGAGGGTGAGGAGACATTAAAAGAGTAGGGAAAGATGCAATTACAGGATACAAGACAAACCAGGAGAGGTCAGAAACATGGAAGCCAAGGTGAGAAAGCAGAGGACTCAGGCCTGGTCCCCACTTAGTCCGGACTTCGGACTAAGGTACGCAAATTCAGCTACGTTAATAACGTAGCTGAATTCGAAGTACCTTAGTCCGAACTTACCGCGGTCCAGACGCGGCCGGAAGTCTCCCCCCGTCGACGCCGCGTACTCCTCTCGGCGAGCTGGAGTACCGGCGCCGACTGTGAGCACTTCCGGGATTGATCCGGGATCGATTTATCGCGTCTTAACCAGACGCGATAAATCGATCCCAGAACATCGATGGCGTGCCGCCGGACCAGCCGGTAAGTGAAGACTAGGCCTCAGTCATACAAGAAATAACTCATACAGTCTAAAGTAGTATAGAGTTCTTTCTAGCACAGGAGTATTCACCATCTCACCAGATTAGGAGTGGTATTAATATTTGCAGAATATAAATTTTCATTTTATGTTACTCTAAAGTAACCTTGCAAACAAACAAACAAACAAAAAAGTCAAAATTTACCATCCCAGGCACAATATCTGCTTGCCTGCACTTTGCCATGAGGATTGATGTTAATGAAAATCTACTGATATCTTCCAAAAATAGTGTTAATCTGAAGCAAACAGAATTTTCCAGAGCTAATCTAAAGAGAGGCTGTTTAATGTAATGGGTAGGGGCAGGAAACTTGGAGTCACTACTGCATTCCATTCTTTGCTCTGGTACTGAGTTGCTGTTGGAATTTTGGGCAAATCACTTAACTTTTAATTTCAGGTTTCTTATAGGGTAAATTAGAGAAAACAATACCTACCTACTTCACAGAGGCATTATGAAATTTAATATTTGTAATGCTCTCTGGCATTCTTGGATGAAACTGGATAAATGCAAATCATTATTAATAAAGAAAAAAATGTGAAGTAGAATATGCTATTTTATGTTAGAAAGCAATAGGGGGGAATTAGTATTTTTGTTGTTCTAAGCATGTTTTTAAAAACGTATCTGAAAAAATGCTGGGTTAGACGTTATGTAATCCAGTGCTTCTCAAAGTCGGGCTGCCGCTTGTTCAGGGAAAGCCCCTGGCGGTCCGGGCCTGTTTGTTTACCTGCCGCGTCCGCAGGTTCGGCTGATTGCAGCTCCCACTGGCTATGGTTCGCCGCTCCAGGCCAATGGGGGCTGCAGGAAGGGCGGCCAGCACATCCCTCGGCCCGCGCCGCTTCCCACAGCCCCCATTGGCCTGGGACGGCGAACCGCGGCCAGTGGGAGCTGCAGTCGGCCGAACGCGGACCTGCGGACGCGGCAGGTAAACAAACCAGCCCGGACCGCCAGGGGCTTTCCCTGAACAAGCGGCGGCCCGACTTTGAGAAGCACTGATGTAGTCATTAGGTTTGTTTACTGAATGCACGTTTCTTATAATTATCTAGTAGTTTGGTTATATAAACAGGCTATGATGCTTTGTTCACAGAAAGTTTGTGTTCAATTTAATACTTAAAAGTGCAACAACTGAGTACCTCTTGTGTACCCATAAAAAAAGATATTTTCTGTCTATAAAGCTTGTCTGTCAGTTTTTTGCAGGATCAAAGTAGTAATGTTAGGGATGATGTGTTCTGGGACAATAAGTCAACAAGAGATAATAAAGTTCACCAAAGATATGTTGAATTTATAAATGTCTCTCTGTGTGTATAATATATATATATATGAAAATATGATCTTATTTTTATATATATATATTATACACACACACACTGGCATATTGTAAATATAAGATCATATTTTAAATAATCAACTTATATTTATTTAGATGCTAGATACATTATTTGAAATGTGATCTTATATTTACAATATGCCAATGTTTTAGGTGTGAAAGCATAGAAGGATCTTTATTGCACATACATGGACACATGGTTATTTTTTTAAATTAAGGGTTTTCTTTAAGTTTGTCATTAGTCAAATGACTTTACTTTTATGGAATTTATTTGTTTAATTATCGGTATGCTAGATTACAAGACAATTTACATTACAAGGCAGATTTTGAAATTCTTTTGATCTACTCCCGTACTCAGTTTTCTTTAAAAAAAAAAAAAAAAAAAATGTTGTTTTACCCCATTGAGGCCAAAGGACACAAAGAAGCCTGTTAAATGTTTGCGTCTTTATTCAATATAGCCACTGCTTACAAGCACAAAAGAGCCACATCTAGAGTATGGACCAAAATTACTAGAGGGTAGAAATGCTTTGGACACCAAGCATTTAGGTTGCCTTTTCTAAAGGGGTTTTAGGAAATTAGGCACCCAGTTTTCATTGAAATTCAGAGAATGCTGGGCATCTAACTCCCTTGTACCTCTGAAAATTTCAGCCTTAGCATTATTTATAACCATTTTGATTGAAATTTTGATTGAAATTTCTTGTGTTTCATCTGTGGCTAGGGGAAAAGCTGAGACAAATGTTTGAAGAAAATCAAATGAGCTAGTGAGTTAAAGCAAAATTAGTGTTTTTTTTCCCTCATATCAAAACTTTATTTTTTCCCATTCATAACTCAAAACCAGTGTGGTCTAATAGCTAACTAGTAAGTCTACTTTAAGTCTCAGTGAGAATAATTTTAAAACATATTAACAGTCAAATTTCTTAAAGTTGGGAATGCTGTAAGGTCTCCCCATGGACACAAGTGTTGTGAGCCACCTGGCAAACTTTATAAATGTTTCTGGCATGTCAACAGACATTATAGGTGTCATCAGGCACCTGGCAAATGTTATAAAGGTCAACAGCATGTTAGCTGTGTTTATAAATAAGCAAAAACACATGACTATGTCTGCATTTATCAGCCAAGAAATACACACCTTGGATGTGCTAATGTCCAATGCCTCAGCACTGGGAGCTGTGCATTTATTGGCTGTCAAGCACACACCTTGGAGTGCTTATAATGTAGCTTATGATGAACTTTAAAAAAACAACATTGAAATATAAGACATTTTCTATTCGTGTGCTCAATCAAATGTTTCCATTAAAATTAAGAAAATAGTTACCCAGAGATTGATCAGAGGAAAAAAGATATTTCAAATCAAGGCTCTCCAGTGTCTCTCTTTCTCTCACCCTTACATACTCAAAGCACCTGAGGAACGTGGCTCAGCCTCCTCTTTCCTTGGTGGTAGTAGAAACAGCTGGTTAGAATTGTTTCCTTTTAAACTCTACTTCTTTGCTGGAGGATACTGGAAGGCAGAAGCAGCAGCCTGAACCAGCTCTCTTGGGCACTGTCTACACTAGAGAAATTTGGCACGCTGATCAGAATGTGTCGGTCCTAGCATGTTTGTAATAACCTCATGTCTGCTAAAGAAAATGCTCTGTGCAGACACATTACAACCACTGTTTGGATTAGGTTTACTCCAAACAAGGTGAACACCATGTGGTCCTTTGCTGTGCCAGTCTCCGCTGGTTCAACACAAGTGTGGATGGAGAAGGGTGGTATAATAGCTCCAGCAGATCAAAGCCTATCATCCTTTAGTGCACACCCTGGTCACTGCCTAGGTGACCTGTCTAGTTTACATTCTATATTCCACTGCATAGGGATCAAGTAGGTCTGTGCAAATAAACCTGAACACATTGGTAGCTCATTGGAAGCTGTTTTCACAGTAGACATCTTATTATATCAATAGTATTCTTACTGCTGTTTTTCCAGAAGAGGGATAGTGGCAGCCTGAGTAGCTGTTGCTTTTAACTTTCAATGGGGCATTAACACATCATGTTAGGCAGTGGGGACTCTGCTTAGAAGTGATGATGTGATATGACAGAGTGTTTTTGCCATATTAGCTGGAGGAAGGTATAGCTATTATTGAGGGCAGGGGTGGATTAAAGATCTTCAGCCTTCCTCCATCAACTTGAAGAGGAGGCAGAACCAAAGTAATTTTTAAAAACTTACCATCTTCATCCTATCCCTAGCCTAAGCTTCATGAAACCATTAAAAGGATTAGATTTAAATATATTTCAATTAAATTAAATTGTTTTAATTAAATTATTATTGCATTTTTCCTTTGCAGTTTGTGTAACGATGTGTATGAGGTCGGCAAGGAGGCCTTATAGTCCTAATATGTATTTGTTGTAGCATGTGAAATGGAGGCCCCTTCAGCAAAAAATCTCAGCTTTCATCCATAGCAATGATGGACATTGTAGGTGTCACAAGGCACTTGGAGAGTTTTATAAATGTTGCTGTTGTGCCAACATTGTTTTTGAATATGTTTACCAAGGAGAAAAGGACTCTTGGGTGTTCTATGTACTGCTGATAAACTGGCAAAGTTTCTCAATGATTTAAGCCCTTTATTATACCACACCCTATGCTTGTACCGTTGCTGTGGCTGTTTTAAACCAAGCACTTTTAAATTGGTGTAATCCAGTCGCTATAACACACCCAGTGTTTGTAAGAGCTGGTGTCTATGATAATCTCACAGCGATTTAAGCACTGTCTGTGTGCTAGTGGTATTTCTAAGTAGCATGAGCTTTTGACAGTTCTGGAGGCCTATTGATGCTGTTTGTAATAGCTGCAGTCGATCCTGGACTACCTTATGCATCTCGAGCTCCAGGGCTTGTCTCTTTTATCAATTAAGGTCCACTCAGCTGCCATATTAGCCTTTCAATCTCCGTTCCAGGTAAAGTCAGTCTTCGATCATAACATGACGGTCCGGTTCTTGAAAGGTCTGGAGCAACTCTATCCCCAGGTCCGGGACCCAGTTCCTCTATGGGACCTGAATCTGGTGTTTGTGTGGCTCATGAGAGCTCCCTTCGAGCCCTTGGCATCCTGTTCCCTTCTTCTTCTCTCCTGGAAGGTGTCATTCCTGGTGGTGATAACTTCTGCCCGAAGGGACTCTGAGATTAGGGCACTTACCTCGGAGCCACCCTATACGGTGTTTTTCAAGGACAAGGTCCAGCTGCAGCCGCATCAGGCTTTCCTGCCCAAGGTGGTTTCACAATTTCACATGAGCCAGGACATATTTTTGCCAATCTTCTTCCCAAAGCCTCATAAGTCTGAGGAGGAACATAGGTTAGAACATCAGGAGAGCGCTAGACTTCTACATCGAGAGGACCAAGTCATTTCGCAAGTTGTTCATTGCGGTGGCGGATAGGATGAAAGGTCATCGAGTGTCCTCCCAGAGAATTTCATCTTAGATCACCGCCTACATCTGATTTTGCTATGAACAGGAGAAGGTGCCTCTACCGGCGATTGTAACCACCCAGTCAACTAGAGCACAAGACTCGTCATCGGCTTCCTGGCCCATGTGCCAATTCCAGTTATCTGCAGGGCCGCCACCTGGTCATCCATTCGCACATTCATGTCTCACTATGCGCTTACCCAGCAAGCCTGAGATGACACCCACTTCGGTAGAGCAGTATTACAAACCACACGACTGTGAACTCCAAGCCCACCTCTAGAGATACTGCTTGTGAGTTACCTAGAATAGAACGACATGAGCAAGCACTCAAAGAAGAAAAAATGATTACCTACCTTTTTGCAACTCTTGTTCTTCTCAATGTATTGCTCATGTCCATTCCATTACCTGCCCTCCTGCCACTCTGTCGGAGTTGCCAGCAAGAAGGAACTAAGAGGGCGTAGGGCCAGCGGCGCCTGATATACCGGCGCATAAGTGTGGCACCACAGAGGGTGCCACAGCCAATCCTACGGATACTGTTAAGGCAAAAGTCTCCAACAACTGTGCATGTGGGCACGCACACACCTAAAATGGAATGGACATGAGTAACACATCTCGAAGAACAACAGTTATGAAAAGGTAGGTAACCGTTTTTTCAGGCTTCAGATTGGAGTAAACTCTATCAGAACCCTGTCAATGCTTGGAGTTTTCCAGGCTCAGATTCTCTGCTGTGCAGTAGAAAGAGAGCTGATTCCAGTTCACTGATGCTTTGACTGGCTGTGCTGGGCAATGATTCCATCAGAGTGTTGCTCAAACTCCAGTCAGCTGGTCATAATTCTCAAGGGAACATTTGCCATCTGTAGATAGCCAGAGATCACAACCTGGCCATGGTCCATAACTGCCTGTCACCTTAAGATTGGGTGGGAGATGACAGCATAGGAGCCAGCTAAACTGGCTCTATGCCTTTTAGGGACTCTCTACTGCCAGGGAAATCTCCAGTGGGAGAGTTTAGGCCAGCAACCACTCCCTTTGTTCTGCTGAATTGGGCCAGAGAATCTGGCCCTATGGATTTTTAAATCTGTATTTTCACTGACCACTGAAAAATATCAATGAGAACCTAAGGTTTTTTTCAAAATGTAAAATTGGCTCTGCTGTACAAATTGTTTCAAAGTACTTTGTGTACTTTCACCCACAATAAGAAATTTACCTGATAATATATTAGTATGCCAAAGCTAAGCTTCCTTATATGATTACGTTTTTTCCTATGTTGCTGCTAGCTGCTGAAGCTCATTCCTCCATCCCTGCAAGACTTTCAGAAAAAGACAAAAGAGAGGGATGAGTTAAGAGAATGGCCCAGTTTCCTTCTCATACTTCTGATACTTCCTCTGTTTATTTCTTCTCTGCTGCTTTTCACAGATGGCAAAATGAGGTTTATTGCAGAAGAAAAGTAGATTCTATATCTTCTTGTTTTCAGTAGGTATTGGTTGCCTTTTCAGTTAGCAAATGCTATCAGGTGATCTCCTTTAACTTATGCCATCACAACTTCTATACTGACATCATATGACAATAGGATATATGTAGTACATTCTATCTGGATGTACCTAGAAATTTTCAGAAGCAGTTAATACTGCTGACTTATCCAGATACTTTCAAGAGTTTTATGCTAGAATTATATAATGAGATCCTTTAGAAATAATCATTCATGGTGCCAAACCTTTGTCCACTGTATTTGATAGCTTTTCATGTTATACCCAGATTGTTCTTTTAAGCAAAGGAGAGATACCATTCTGTAATCTAAAGAACAGTGCATGAATCTAGGATAGAATATAAACAGAAATACTCTCATAATGGGAAGAAATCTTCTAATAAATAATTTTAAATCCTCCTTAAGTGTCCTTTGACACTTGATACCAAATCTCTGAAAGCTTTCAAGAGGTTTTTCCACAAAAAATAATTGGCATAATGCTGACTGGACACAAGAACCACAGGTGTTATATAATGGACTTCTGTTTTCAGAATGTTAGTTAAAATTGGAATAATTGGTTCAACCCTCTTTGTTTGAGAGGACAGGAGCTGTACAGAGGATCAAAAGAAATTTCCACCTGACAATTCCGTTTGAGTAACTGCAGCCTTGAAAGTAGCTTGTAAAATCACAAGAATGTCATACCTAAATTACCACAGAAATCTAATACTTCAATTTAATATAGATCCTTGGAACAAATCAAATTCTGATGATTCATTCCAGTCGCTTTGAGAGAGTTTTTGTGGTTTGAGAAATCCTCATGATTATCATTTTAAATTGCTTTTGTTTTATAGCTCTTCAGGTGAGTAAAAAGGATGTCTTTAATCCTCTTTTTGGTGGCCACCATACAAAGTTACTGATTTTCATTTGAAGAAACTGCAGTGGAATCTGTTGTGAATTTCCTTCGGTTCCTCATCATCATCATGTTCCTATTATGCCTCTGGCGATTAGGACAGCGACAAAGCTCCTCCACTCCTTAGGTTGTCATTGTATAACCCTCATGTTTAGGACTTTTACTAGATGTCATAGGGCTGAGAATAAAATTCATCCTTTCCTTATTGCGGATACAGATATGATTGAAGTTATGTTTAAAGAAAACATAAACCCTGTCTTCATTTAGACAGTATTTCCAGTTACCAGATTCCATCTCAAGCACTACGCTGGCTAGTAGTCATTTAAGAGCGCTAACCAAAGATCTCAGACCCCCAAAAGGAAAATGAACAATTTCATTAACTTTGACTCCCAGACTTTGTGAAAAAAGGGCATCTTGAGTACAAAATATCAATATTACATGACGAGAGTGCAAATTCTGTAGATAAAACTTAAACCTTTACTTCTTAAGTAAGAAATTGCTGTGGTTGGTGTGCTCCAAGGTCTTTCCTAAATACAGATAAAATAGGAGAAAATAAGAAAACCTCTTTATGCAAATGAAATAAGTTCACTTGCCAAATCCATTGATAGAGATGAAACACCTGATAGCGGCTATTAGAGGTCTGCGAACTATACATTTAAATATTTCAAACAAAAACTTAAAAATAAAAAAATAAAAAGCCTTTTTTTTTTCAAGCGCCATCTGCAGACATATCCCGACTAGGTATATTTACCCTTCCTTCACCTAAGCTGGTCATAACTTCAGAACTGCTGGAAATCATAGACTGTAGACCCCATTTCTCATCAAGATCCTAATATATCCAAGGTATTTCAGAATGCCAGCCTATTATTACCAGACTGACTCCTTTTCTATAATAGGGAAGTAGTTACTAATATGTCTCCTGTCAAGTTTAAAAATAGTGCTACATCTCCCATTACCACACCTATTAGTTTCCTTTCCACTCAGAGATATTCTAAATCAAGCATCTTTCATCCATTTAAACTTAATGTAAGCCATCAAGATAATAGGAATTAAAAATATTGTAGAAGAAAGTTCTTGAAATCACGTCCAGTCTGCAAGAATTGCAGATATAATCCCCATACTGTGTAAACCAACAATTAATCACATATATTATCATTCTTTCCTGATATTTGAGTTTAATGGCAGCATGCCCTCTACTTTTCCCCGCGCATGTGCAGAATGAATTTTGTTATGTGCACCAATATGGAGTCACACATCACCTCCACATTGGTGCACATAACAAAATAAATGTGGTGTGGGGGGGAGAGATTTGGGGTGCAGGAGGGGGCTCAGCTGGGGCAGAGGGTTGAGGTGCGGGGGGGGGTGAAGGCTCCGAATAGGGGTGTGGGCTGTGCGGTGGGGCTGGGGATGAGGGGTTTGGGTGCAGGCTTCCCCGGGGTTACAGCGGGGAGAGAGAACTCCCCCCAGCTCTCTGCCCAGCTCTCTCTCCCTGCAGAAGCACCCAGGCTGGGGTGGGGAGAGGTGCCTCTCCCCCAGCTGCAGCAGTTCTGGGGTTGGGTTGGGGCCGAAGCGCCTCTCCCCTGGCTGTGGCAGGTCTGGGCCGGGGCTGGGTTGGGGCACTTCTTCCCCAGCCTTGGCAGGTCCAGGGCTGGTGGAGAGGCATCTCTCCCAGCCGCAGCCCTGAGTGCTTGCACGGTACTTAATAGGCTGCTGCGCGGCTGCACAGCTTAGAGGGAACTTAGATGGCAAATAGTTCCTAAAGATTGTAATTCTCACATTGGATATATTGTATGCTTCACTGCACACTTTGAAGAAGTTATTATATGAAGCGTGTTATCAAGATACATTTGACCAATTTTCTAAGATACTGGATCTGTCGATACTCAAATACTACACAGTATACCCACTTCCAGTCCTTTTATTGCTTTGGTTAATTACTCAGATATTTTGAGAGGGAAGGAAGAGAAAATTTACTTGCAGAATTTCCATGTCCTTTCCTGAGCATGTTTCCTCCGCCACACTACTTGTCCTGTGGCCTCTTTACCTCGGAGGACTTTTTCCTCTTCTTTTTCTGCCTTAGTGTCCAAAACAATTTGTTTCTAATTAAATGTAACAATGCTACTTATTCATATGAAGGTATCAGAGTAGTATACAGACATTGATTAAGCCCTCCCACCACACCCCAGGAGGTAATTTAGTTAATGTAAGTAATGCATTTTTACAAATGCAGAAACCACATTCCCTGCTCTAATCACTGCTTATTGTGCAATGGGAGTCAGTTGATCAATGAAATTTCTCTTGACTAAAGAGAAAGCGACCCATGTTTGCTTGGAGAGCCATATTCCAAAGTGAGATGGATACCTCCTCACTGAAGTAATTGCTATATCTGCTTTTGAATTAACTCAAAATGTGATACGTTTCTCTCATTTGGAGAAAAAGACTTTCCAACAATTATGATTTAGTAAGGAATAAGTTCTTTAAAGATGTTGAATGATAGTTGCTAGTACCAGTATAGAATACAGTTGCTATTCTATGATTTAGGGCTTGTCTATGCTTAAAAGGCTGCAGCCGCGCAGCTGCACTGCTGTAGCGCTTCAGTGAAGACTCTACCTACGCCGATGGGAGGGCTTCTCCCCTCAGCATAGGTACTTCACCTCCTGAGAGGTGGTAGCTATGTCGACAGGTCCCATCAACATAGCAGTATCTATGCCAGGAGTTAAGTTGGTGTCACTGCACCACTCAGGGATGTGGATTTTCCATACCCCAGAGCAAAGTAGTTAGATTGACATAAATTGCTAGTGTAGACCAAGCCTTAGCTTGTAAGTAAAAAAATGTTCTGATTCAACTCTATTTGCTACTGGAAAGAAAAGAACATTTTGGATGTTAAACATTTTTTGTTTTCCCATAACTCAAAAACAGATTTAATTTATAACATGAAATTATGCAGCCCATTAGTGCCTTGGCATATTAAAAAAATAAATAAAACAGCTGAAATATTGAGGTTTAAAGTGCATCTATTGTGCACATGCATTAACAAGGATTTATAGCATCATTGCTGACCTTGCATGCACCGTATAATGCACAAGTTTTACATGATGTTACTTTTAAAATGTGTCAACTTCAAAAGGAGCCTGTAATGGGGTACATTCTCCCCCCTAGAACTCTCCTTGTATCTAGCCAACTCCCCTCCTCTCTAGGGAGTGACTGTAGACTCCCTCCTTGCAACTCTCTCCTATCACCAACTTCCTCTCTTTATAAGTCTAGCCCCGCTCCTTCCCCAGGTGAGCTTCATCAGCTATTAGGCCTTATCAGTCCCTGGTTCTCTTCCAGGTGTATCCTATACGGTTAATTGGCCTTTCTTATCTGTTCAGGCCCCAAGGGGTGGACATCCCATCACAGAATTGTTGCGGTCTGTTGTCTCAAGGGTCTGTGGATTAATAGTCACTGGGACATTTTTACGCCATAACTTTGGGCTTGTCTTCATGGAGCAGCAATTCTTTTAAAATTGTATTGTGTCCTTAATTTGTGTCAGATTAGATATTGCTAGAGCTCAGTTCACAATCTCACATATCATATACAAACCTGCCCAAAATCTTGCACATGAGCACATAGAAGTGATCTAAGAGTTCTATGTCTGAGAATTTATGTGAATTGTGAGATAATAGCTAATTCTGAATTTTCAGACTTTTGTGAGTTTAAGCCTTTAATGATTTTAATATAGCTTTTTGCACTTTATAGACACCCATACACATCTATATGCACACATGCACAAAATAGGCCTGATGGCAGGATATTCTAGCCCCTTTGAGCTGTTGTGGCAATGCAAAGGGACCAAAACCAGCTGAATCTAGCTGAGAATTTCCTTTTTTCCTAGGGCCAGCAGGGCCAACCGGGAAAGTAGGTGGCACTAACCTATAGTTGGCCCAGGTATAAATCCACTCTGAGAAACAGGAAGCCATGTTTGGCTCCCTGATGGGCCCACCCCTCCACTGTGCTAAATTTCCATTTAGCACAGCAGAGAATGTGGTCCAAAATTGTGCCTCTGTGCGTATATGTAAAACACACACATAGATAGATATGATATATAATAAAATATGTGAGAGACAGGGACATGTCTCAAATTATGAATTAAAAATGCTAAATTGATAGATGCTAAATTGTTGCACCAGTTTAAGGGGAAGGGATATCAATTTCTGTCTCACAGCCTTTTAGGGCTTTTGAATTGAACAGGGTGTTCCCAGTGGATTGGCTAACTTCCTTTCTTGGGAGAAAAGCTGTAGATGTCTACAGCCGAATGAAAGGGACTGACAGTGTGGTCTAGGAACAATTTTAGTTCTCCAATATGAACTAACCAAATCGGCTTATTGGAAAAGGTTTCAGGAAGCTCAAAATACTTAGAGGATGACTTGCATGGAGGTGGGTAACTCAGCTGGGCAATTATCTTCGCAAATCATTCAAATGTTTGGGGATCACTACCCTAGATTAGTTGTATGAACTGTTTGAATTGGAATAGGTTTATGATTTATGCTCACGTGATCCAAAAATGTGGCTAGTTGATAAGAAGCAGCGGGACCTCTGTCCCACAGATCAGCTGGCTGATGAGTATGTAGTTAGCAGGTCTTTTTTAGAAGCCCAAGGGAGAATGACTCATTCATGAGACTCAGGACCGGGGACGCATGGATGCTCCCCAGAAATGGGAAGTGGGAAAACCCAAGCTGGAAGGAGCAGCAGTCCCAAACTAACCCTCAAAAATAAATCCCAGGGATCTGAGTAGTTTTACCTGTTAAGGGACACGGCACAAGAGCGCTCAGTGACTATGTGCCAAGAGGCTGGCAATAGACCACCGTAGGCTAACGTGTTGGCAATCCAGTAACAGGTGGCCAGGATGTTGCCTCATCAGTACAGCCTGTGAACATGGTGATTTCAGACCAAAATGGGGTGACCACAGGCATTTTGTCCTAGTAGCAGTGGCCAGGAAAAGGTCCAGGGTTGGAGGGATACAGGTACTTAGGTGACTCTAGCTCAGACCTATGTGGTGAATCCAGATAAGATTTTTCTCAGTAAGCACAAAACACTGCAGAGGTTAGGGGGTCTTTCACTTAATGTATTTGTAGTTAACATATATATGAAAGTGGGATGGAGGCACCCAAGGACGTTGGGCTATATGAACATCTAGGAATGGAGGTACTGCTTGTGACTGATTTGGATTCTTGGCCTTATAAAACTTGCAGCACTTTGGTTCTTACAAGGAGCAAAAGCCAAAGAGCCTTGACAAAGGAGTGCAGATGGACAGACTGGAAGACAGTGAGTCACTGTCCCCAAGCTGTGAGCATGTGTGCCCTGGGGCAGAGTTGAGTGTTGCTGGAGTTGAGATCCTAGTTGAGACCGGGAAAACTAAGGATAATGGGGAGGAACAGGCTATACTCCCTGCCCCAGCAGCTAAGTGCCTGCTTCATAATTTAGGGTGCCTTAATGATATGCTGCTATGGCTCATGGCTCTGACACCAGTAGCCATCTTAGAAGCATAAGGCCTCACCCTGGTTTCTCCAACCCTAGTTACTCCATGCAACAACCCCTTCTGATTCCAAGTCCCCCAAAATCCATTTTCCCAAATTCTTAACTACTAGATACTAGGACTTTTGCCCTTGGTTCATCACCCTCAAATGAATGAAACCTACTCCCAATTATCAGTTCACTTTGGCACACACAGTTTGTACAACATAGACCTGCTTGGGGTAAAAATAAATAAAAAGTTTATTTAATAGAAAAATCATAGATTCAAAGATGAAATAGTAAGGAAAGGCAACACCAGTTACACAAAAAATACACATAAAGATGCCATCTCAAGCTGTACACCTCTATTAGCTAAATTCCCTTTTATAATGTGAATTACCTATTGCTTCTGAGAAATTTCCCAGCATGCCCTCTGTCCTAGAGGGTATCCAATGTTTCTCAGACAGCACCCTGCTTAGATGCTAGCTAGGGTTGCCAATTTTAGTTGGCCATATTCCTGGACATAATCTTCACATCACATAATCTTTAATTAAAGATTAATCTTTAATTCCTGGAGACTCCAGGACAATCCTGGAGGGTTGACAAGCTCTGCTGGCCCTCCATTTCTGCATAGAAATCTCAAACTCAAGCATGTTTTTAAAAGGTTTTTTCTTCTCTCTCCCCCCCCCCCTTCTCCTGGCATGATGACTCATGGTTGTACAGAGTGGGGGAAACTCCCTTCTTTCTCAGTTTTCTAAGACTGGGGTTTTCTTTTCATTTTCAGTATTTTTCCATTAACTTTAATGGTCCACAATTGTGTCTTCCTGGCTGTACAGTGGATGAGTACTTAAAGTTGGTTTCATGTAAACAACTAGCCTGGGAAGTGCCCCTGCCCTGCTTGATTGCTTCACCCCCTGTTGTGTGAAATGTGTAGTTGCATCACAGTTATAGTTATGACTTGTATCTATTCATAACCATTACCTGTATACATATCACCTAATAACTAGAACATTATGTGCTTTCATAAAATACCTTACTGGACGTATATTTATACACAATAACTTTGTATACAACCAGTTGATTGGATTGCTTATTCTTTGGGGTTCAGACCCCCTGTTGTCCCCTTAGGGTGTCTGGACCCTGATTGTCACACCCCTCCTTAGAGAAGCTGAGGGCTGCCGTGACCAACCCCAGGTCTGCAAACACTCTTCCTGAGGAATGCAGGGAGAGATACCTGAGGGATAATAGATTTCTTTATAGGGAATAGACTCCTTTATAGGGAATCTCAGGGGAGATTGAGAGTTGAGATGTTTGGAGATGATGGTGCTCCAAAAGCACCACCTTAAGCTGTTAAACTTGACACGCATCATCTGGGGATGCAGTGTACAAAACACAGAGTGTTGCAGAATTTTTACTGGTCTGGAGTCTTTGAGGCAATTAAAAATTATTGCAAAACATATGATACCTGCTAGAGGGTGGGAAAAGCCTGAGATAAGTGTAAAACAGCCATAATGCCACTGCTTATAATAGAACCTTTTCAGGGTGTGGCCATGGATACTGTGGGGCCCCTTAGCAAAGTGACCTTGAAAGGAAAGAAATAGACTTTGGTCGTGGGAGACTGTGCTACTTGCTGACCCAAGGCTGTAGCTCTGTACTCCAGCGAGGCAGACATGATTGCTGATTTTCTGTCAACAATATGCCCAGCAATATCCTTGTGGACCAATGAACCAGTTTTATGTCTGCCCTTTACCAGGGCTTATGGGAGAAATACAAGGTCAGACACTTCTAGGCCTCTGTATATCACCCTCAAAGCAACAGGAGAGGTTTATTAAGACACTTAAAACAATGTTGAAAACCTTTGCAGATCAGCACTCACATGATTGGGATAAATGTTTGTTTATTTTTTGCCTGTAGAGAAGTTGCCCAAGAATCCACAGTTCCTTTTGAACCGCTCTTTGGAAGGAGGGTGCAAGAATCCTTAGACCTAATGAGGGCTGAATGCGGGAACAGTGCTTCTCGAGGGGGAATTGGTGGTGGAGTATATGTTGACTTATAAGGACAGGCTTTCAGATGTCATGTCTGGGAGAACATAGCTAAAGCCCAGGAGAGACAGGGCTGGTGTGACTGCATCACGCATGCCAGATCATAAGGAATGGGGTGTGGTGGATTTGTGGTGTGGTGGATAAACTCCATATTGCCAGGAAGGGCCCTTTATAATCATCAAGCAGCTCAGTTAGATAATGTTGAGGCATCTAGTCCTTCCCATCAGCATAGAGTATATCATGTGAAAATGAAGAAACCATATTGAAATATGGAGAATCTGGTCCTAGCAGTAGGTGGGCGATAAGAGGAGGGGGAGTTAGAGAATCCCCTAGTAAATCTGATGACAGAAACGGTCCAGTCCTTCCCTGGACTCCATGCAGCTCTACAAACACCTGATCCTTGAATAACAAGTGCAGATGAAAGGTGCTGAAGGCTTATAAACAAGTGTCTGAAAGTCTGGTCATATGACAGTGTGGGAGACAGAGTCCAATTAGCAGCTTTCCTTTCAGGGTTCCTGGGAAAGTAACTCAAGACCTGGAAAAGGCGGTCAAAGGCATGCTGGAATTGGGGGAAATTCAACCTGCATACCATCTGTGGACATTGCCCATTGAGCTGATATGAGACTATCAGATTCTGTGTGGATTATGCAAAGCTTAATGCCCTCACAGTTTCTGATGCGTACCTATGACAGATGAGATCCTAGATAAGTTGGAGAGTGCACAACAAGATACCTTACCACAATTGACATCACTATGGGTTATTGAAAGGTGCCTTTAAACCCTGATACCAGACTTAAATCTGCATTTACCACCCCTATGCAGCTCTCCGTTCCCTTTTTACCTCTTGGCCTCGAAGAGGCCCCTGCTACTTGTCAGCATCTGGTACATAAATTAATGGGTGAGTCTGCGGAATTTGCCCTGGCATATCTAGATTCTATTTGTATCTTTAGTGAGACTTGGGAGGAGCGTGTTTCCAATTTTGGGAGGGTGCTGGACCACATTCAGATTGTAAAGGAGAAGTGTAAAGTGGGCATAGTAGAAATGGTCTATCTGAGCCACAGAGTGAGAAGCGGTTGCATTGGGCCACAGCCTTCAAAGGTAGAGGTGATTAAGAATTGGCCTGCTGTCAAGAGCAGGAAACAGACACAGTACTTTATTGGGATGACAGGGTATTACAGGAGATTTGTCCCTCACTTTTGCTTCTTGACTGCTCCCATCACCACACTGTATAAAAAGAGTAAACCTGAAAAAGTGGATTGAATTGAAGTGTCAAAGGGTCTCCTGTAAACTGAAAGGATCCCAGCATAAAGATTCAATTCTGGAAAACCCAGAGTTTGACAAACCTTTTGTGTTTTTTCACAGATGCCACTACCACTGAGCTAGGTGCTGTGCTGATGCAAACCAATTCAAAGGGGGAAAGGCATCTGTGTATTTAAGCAAAAAATTGCTCCACTGAGAAAGAAACTATGTAGCTATTGAAAAGAGTGTCTTGCCACTGCGTGGACACTTAAAAAACTACTGCCATATCTATTTAGGTGAACCAAATGCCTTTCCTCTGGTTCCATCAAATAAAATAATGCCAAATTATTAAGGTGGAATCTGGAGGTCCAGCATTATGACATGGAGGCAATTCATGTTAAAAGGAGTGCACTTGACAGTGCATGATAGCAGATGCTCTATCTTTGAGGGAGGTATGAAAATGTCCCTAGGGTACTACATTCTGCTCATCTTTGATGGAGGGCAGGGGGAGAGAGAAGTGACAGAGTGGGATATATCTGTATCAAATTATGAATTCTATTTTGTTGTATGTGTTGAACCCCTGTCTAAATTTGCCTTAAGGCAAGCCAATTGATTGCATTCCAGACAGTGGCCCAGCCCAGGAAAGGTGCTTGACACCACCTTGAAGGACTGTCACTGAGGCCATATCTACACTACCACTTATGTCGGCAAAACTTATGTCGCTCAGGGGTGTGAAAAAACAATGCGAGGTGTGGTGGCTTGCTCAAGGTCTTTCACACCACCTAAACTTCACATTAGGGCTGTCCACAAAACCAACTATATCCCCTATGTGCTGTGCAAGGAGACTCCACACTAGTCCCAATAGGTTGTCTTTAAAGTTGTTTGACTGGGTCACTGGATCCACGACTAGATGCAGTCAGTGTTTCAGAAGCTCCACATGAGGCATAGACTGACTCTGGCTATTATTCCAGCCTGGCTGAAGATGGATGAATTCAATCTCACCTAAACCCTATGTAGTGTTCTGGGAAAGGCCAAATACAGTAGTTAGGCTTTGAGTGGAGAACAGTAATTTTTCATCCAAAGCAAGTGAACATATACAATGAGAAATATTTATTATAAACATGATACTGAACTGTTGTACGTTACTTTGTAAATCTGTTGAATTTCTCATATTTTATTTTCAGGTCTAATCTCTTTTTTGTATTGCTGTAGTAGTTGGGAAAGAAAGAAGGAAAAGAAGCAACCAAACCTTTGTTAGAAAATAATTCCCATATTGCGCTTACTGCAAGTTGAATTATTGTATTGACTGGTATTTTGCAGTTTTTTAAGCACTAATAAATGGGAATTTTATACTGTAAAAGTATGTACTGCTTCCATAATTGTAGTCTTTCTGGTCCTTTATTGTCCATGGACCCACAAATGGTATCTGGAGTCAAAAATGCCTTTTACTGTCTTCAGGTGGTCAAGAGGCCAACCTGACCACAGTGACATGTGCAGGTTGATTGCTCCAGTACGCTCCAAGGGAGTTGATAGATATGCCGTGATGAAACTCGAGATGGTACAACATGTGGCAGCCATCTTTTAACTAACACAGAGCCACAAGAATACATTAGCACTGTTCACTGTACATTGTACTGGTTTCCTGTCAAATATGAGAGCCAATTTAAGGTTCTGATCTTGATCTTAAAGGTACTTAATTGGCTTGGCAGTGGTTACTTCACATCACCTCATCCCATGACCATGACCTGCCATGACAGCAGGGAATTCACACTAACTGTGTACCAGGGGATTGGGCCTTCTTAGCAGCTGCCTCACATCTAAAGAATGCTTTTGCACAAGAAGTTAGATAGACTTATATAGACTTTCCAACCTTAGTCAGGAATGCAAGACTCATATTTTAAATTAACTTGACCACAAACACTTTTCTGAAGGTAGCAAATACTATTTTAAAATAAAACCTTAAAATAAAGAGTTTTAATTTAAAACCTACTTTAAAATATATCAGGGGGACTACTTGTAGTCTTTTAAGTCTGTAGAGAGTCTTCAGTCAGTAATGTGTCAACTGTAAGTGCCTGTGCAACCTTGACATTAAAATGAAAGTGGTTTAGAGATTTGAGGCCATAGATTTACAAGCATAAGAGTAAGACACATACAGGTCTGGTTTATAGAAAGAGAGTTAAATGATTACAAATTAACTACAGATTTTAAAGTTCATTTATGGAGAAGGATACTTTCTAATATTTATTTTAAATAGTTAAGACTATTACACAATGTATTTTAAAATATTCCATCAAAGAACAACTTAATGGTCTTTTAAACAAAGCTTGAACCTTCAAATAAATAATATTTTGATGGAGTTGATGGGTGAAATCCTGGCCCTATTGAAGTCAATGGGATTTTCAGTAGGACCAGGATTTCACCATAGGCCCTCTATTTTCACTGAGCTGGGAAGCAGCAGTCAATATATGAAGAAAACAGAGCTTACATATGCATCTAGGTTATGTAGAGAATATTTTCAGGATATTGATGAAATAAAGGTATAAGATCCAATATACACTAGTTTAGCATGTACAGAATTTTCCACATAGTGGTATCCTTAATATAGGTGTTTGCAAGTGCATTCTAGGAACAAATAAAGTAACAAATCATATCAACGGAAGGCCATGTGATGCATAATTCTGTCTGATCGTGTGAACCAGAATGTACTGTTCAGTGAAAAGGCCAGGCAATTGGCCTTCACCCTGGATGAGGCACATCCTATCTTTGGCATCATATTCCTGTTTTCAGACCATATGGGTCAGCAAAACATTGCTTACAGCTATCTCTAGTAAAGTAATATTAATACTGATGCAGACCTCTGATCAGCAAATCGGCACCATAAACTGCAGTATTCAGATAAAGCTGAATCATCAATTTATCAGTTTCTCAAAATAAAATTCATTCCTGTGTCGTCTTTTGTTTCCGCTACATAAATCAATAGCATGCTTACTTTTGTATGTGTATACACTTGATCAACAGGAAATTGTTAACTCTATACTTTTTGGCTGATTTAAATATAAATTAAGATATTAAAATGTGATTGTAGTATTTTAAGGTATATTTCTACTGGGGTTTCCCTGATGAATCATTGAGATGAGTGGGTGAGTAATGCAAACTCTCTCAGTATTGTTTTTTTCAGTATGCTGCATTAACACTTACTTTTAAAGTGTGTATGGGGTTGGAAGAAAGGGTGGAGGGAGACAAGAATCAAGGTAAAGCCTCTATAATAACGATCTGGGAAACCCCATTCTACTAAAATGTGGAGCATTTAAAGTCTTTTCCTATATTAAATATTGCACTGTTTATCTCAAACCATCATCAAAGACTGTAAATATATATAAATGCACACTACACACCTTATATCTTTTGTAGTCAGTTGACTTTTAAAATGTTGAACCATGTGTGCTGTGGATATGGTGATGGAATAAATTTCTCATACGTGTGGGATTATAACTGTTGAAACAATCATTACTGAAACCATATACCTTATTTCCTATCACTAATAGCAATTGTGTACCTATGGAATATATTAACAGTTATTCCTTTGGTTTGGGGTTATTGCTAAAATATTTTGTTGGACAGATATTTAAGCATGATCTGTAATGTATGTTGCCTGAATACGTCAATGAAGAGGGCTAATTATGTCTTTCTTCTGTGAGTTATGCTGACGTTTCTGAAACCGCATTTATGTATAAGTGACAGAATAAATGTATCTTCCTTAATAAATCACTGGTAAATTACAAGTTTCCTGTACCTACCTCGGTTTAAAAAATACTATAATAACTGTTTACTTAGAGTTCAAAAAGAGTATAAAGTTACTGCTTCTGTAACTGGTTGAAGAGTGTAAACTTTCTTGCTCATATGTTCTTCCATGCTGTTTTTTTCAAACATTATATTTATATTCTAGTTCTTTATAGTTCTCAGAACAATTGTTCTGATAAGTTAAAAACATTTGACTGCTTACTCTGTCATGTTAATGGCAGTTCATTGTGCCTGTTACCCAGGAATCTGAGTTCAGATCCCTAACTGGGTACTTACTCCCCAAAGTTTGCAGTCATTGCTGAGAGAGCACATTTATTTCGTAAGTGGGAAGACACACTTAAAGCCAAGTCCTCAGGTTTATATAGCAGCACCTGGTGACTTATAATATCTTTTTACCCCTGCCCCCAGATTCTGGGCCTGTCCAGGTGCTGATTTGGCTCCCAGCATAACTTACAGTAGCATCAGGGCTGCTCTAAATAACATTGGTTTGAAACAGCCCTAAAAGACTGTTATGTCAGTTGGGGCTCATAAGGGCATTGTGTGCTCCAGCCATATCCCCTTATTCCTCCCCCAACCATGCTGGGGTGGATTGTAAATGGGAGAGTGTGGTGTTAGCAGCATGGTCTTGTAAGTCAGCCAGTGATATTTTTTATTTTAGGTGGGAGGGGGGAAAGGAATCCTTAGCTGCCCATTTAGGAATTTAGCATGGGCAGTATCTGACCCCTTACTTAGTCTTCTGCAACATGCTCACCCTCTGGCTGACACTTGAGTCATGACTTGATTGTGTCCATATGGAGCATTATTATGAGACAGTATTTTTGAGGTGGGAGTTGAAATAATGGGGGAGAAATGTCTCACAATACACCTAAGGTGTGTGAGTATCCAGTATGATTGCAAACGAGTCATGTTATTGCTTATGTAACATTCACTTGGGACTTAATTCTTATTGCAAGTAGGCAGACTCTTATTAATATGTATCCTGAAGAATCTGCTACTGGATCTGCATATGGTACATGCAGTGAAGCAAATTTTTCAAGCTACACAGCATGGCACTCCTGAGAATAGAATCAAGCCATTAGTGTAACTTGCAGAATTATTGGCTCCAAAGAGCCACCCTTGAGAGGGGAAGCACTGTAATGAGAATGGGGAAGCAGATATATTTTTCTAATATTTGTTGTTTTTCTTTGAAATGGGTAAAAGAATACCTGGAATGATTTATATTTAATTGAGGATTGCATTCCATCAGATAGGGTAAATGTTTTCAGACCATTTATCATCAGTGGCTTTTCAAGACCTCTAAGGAGTACATAGTACATATTTACCTTAACTTGGCTAGGTCAAGGGAAATAAAGCAAGAATAATAGATGTTACTGTGATATGTGAACAAAACTGGAAACCTTGTATGTGAAATATGAAGTAAATGTCTTCATCCAACGTACATTGTAGCTTTTTAAATTTACAAAAATTACAAGCTATTTTTAAAATAATGTGATTTACAGTACATCATCATCATATATTTTTAAAACATAAGATTACTTGGTTGGGTTTTCCACCATTCCTAAATGATATCATTTTGCACTGCAGGGGCTAATTGCATTGCCTGTCCCTTATTATTTAATATTTTCTGTTTTAGTAGCACCTTTAAAAAACACCAAGTATAGGTTTGTAGATTGTCTTGTTATTAATCTGTGTTTAATATATGTAACTGGTAAAGTACCTAGAGCACATGACAGTAGAATTCTACAAATGCTGGTGAGTGATCCTTTGATGCTTTCTTGATTTGTCTTGGGGTTTTCCCCATTCGAGGCAGTTTGTGCAAAAACCCTTTATGTATCATATCATCTTTCAAAAATTGACTGCTGTTTGTGATTTTTCGTCCTTGCTTCTTAATCCTTACAAAGTGGGATCTACACACACCAGGTACACAGAGTATGAAGAATCAGATAGCCTCAGCTACCCAGCAGATAATTAAGGCAGAATCGAAGTTTGAATTGAGATTTTCAATCAGAAGCACACTAAGAGGGTTTATTTTAACATTTGCATAGCATTTTGTTTTATTAAAAAGGCTAAAAGTAGTAAGACAAGTATAGAATAACCTAATTGTCAGTATTATCTTAGACCAAAAGGAAACCTGAGAACTGAAACAAATTTTTGCCTCATTCTTTAGCTATCACAGAAAGGAACATAAAAAAAGAAAACTGTTGCAAAGTATTCTAAATAAAACCAAAGGGTACATTGTTGATTCAGTTAAACTAGGTGTTAAAATGCTTTCATAACTAGTCTGATGAGGAAATTTGATCAGATGTTTTATGAACAAACTACTGTACTACCTCGAGCAGCTTGTAAATTAACATTAACCTCGACTCTTTTTTAATGAGTGACTTAGTGGAATTTATCAGACATTTCATGTACCCTCTTTCTGAGTTAAATTTGCAAAATGCTTCCCTCCAATCCTTTTCATTCCCCCCACCATCTTTCTGTGTGAAAATATTTATTTCCTAACACTTTGTTCTTTAACAAAGGTGAATAATCTAGCTTTATCTCATCTGAAAAATGGCAACTCCAGCAGCACCAAAAGCCCCTAAGACCATGCTGGGCCATTGATTCAGTACTGACCAAAAGGTTTCTTTTAAATTTCATCTTTTAACTCTCTGAATTTTGTGATTTTTTTCATTAGCTTGTTTTTTGATAGCTGCAACATTCTTGTAAGGCATTTTTACCCTTGATTACTGTAGGTACTTTAAACATTAACTCCAGTTTATGTTTAATGACTAGAACTATCATTTAGATTTTGGTAAACGGTTATAATTTATGAATCCCCTCATCCCTCCCCAACAGAGTTGCTGAAAAGATTAGGGTCACAACCAGCGACTACTGGAAACTGTGGGTCAGGGATTGGGTGCTCAGTATAGTCATACAATATATAACATCGGTCTGAAGCACAAACAAATGAAGTAATCAGACCCAGTGTTACTCAGACCCAGTGTTACTCAGCCCCTGATAGTATGTTCTGAAGTGGAAGTTATCAGAGCAGCAGACACTGCTGGTAAATACCTAATCATGGTTTTGTTTTTAACATTTTTGTTCAATGGAGTATCCCTAAGCTTCTACAGAGCAGCTTTTCACCACCCCAAAACGTGACTCATGAAACAGATGAGCAATAGTCACAGGGTTTTCACCTTTCCCTTAATTTTGGGCCATGTGTTTTGCTTCCTGTGTGTCAGCAGCCCTGTGGGTGAAAGTGTGATAGCTTCCTTAAGACTTCAATATTGTTCTGTTTCAGCCATTTTGGAGTATTCAACAGTAATGAAGTTTACATCTCCTATAGGGTCTGCAAGTGTAATTTTAGTGATGATCCCAGCCTTCAGTAACCTAAGGAACACAGTCCTGGAGGTAGACTCAAATTGGGTACCCCAGGATATGCCCCCAATTATGTTTCTTTTAAATCATTTTGCCAGATTGCCTTTACTATGAAACAAATTTGTCTGAAGTATGTTTGAAATGCTTTTTACTTTTATGTACTACTATTCAGAAGGTAAAATTGTATGGACACCACCCTCAATTCCAGAACAGGAAAATATATTTTAAAAAAACTTTTGTAAAATAAACAGTTTCCAAATATACCTTATTTAAAAAGCCAATAACTAAAATTCAAAATCTAAGCATTTACAGATTGAGTATATTTTAGTTATTAGTTAAATTCTAAATAGCTAGTTTTTAAAGGAATATTATTGTGATTAATGGACACCTTCCTTTTTTATCATACTAATTGTTAATTAGTCTTTTTAAAAAAATAAATACATTACCATGAAACAAAGATATTAACAGAGGTCTGTTAATAGGAGTTTTTTTCATGATCTATGTCTAACACACTTTAAAAAAATAAAACTCACTAAAGAATAGACTTTGGGAATAAAAGGTTTCTTTGTCTTTGTCAGTTTTAGAATCCAAGAAGATTTGAAAAACGTGCAAGTATGAGTATTCTTCTAATTGAAGCTTTTTATGGTGGTTCCCACAAGCAGCTGGCAGATCTTCTACAGGAGGAGATAGAAGAATGTGTCCTTTACACACTCCCAGCAAAGAAATGGCACTGGAGAGCACGGACTGCTGCCCTTTATTTCATGCAAACAGTGCCAGCTAATGCTAATTACAGGTAAACATAGTACTGTAACAAATAATCTTACAGGTCAAAATATGAAAGGATCTCCAACCAGGTCTCTAAAACTGAGCTTTCTGGTTTTTTGCATACAAAATCATGTGTACTTGCAAATGGGCACTGAGGTGGGATATTGACCTTCTTGTTTTGCATGCTGGGTTGTGTTTGTGGAAAGTTGCAGGCATCGTTTTAGAGGCCTCTAGATCTGTATCTCTAATACTGCAAAGTCTCTATCTTAAATTGTGCTAAGTTGCCACCTGTGGGTGTGTTTCTTTTGAATTCTCTAATGAGTTTAGAGCTGGTGAAAGGGATAGGACGTACAGCTTTTGAGGCTGAAGTCCTATTTTTCCACAGATCAGGCAGAGTAATGCACAGAGTAATGCAGTGCAAGCTTCTCCACAGAGTCATACCAAGTTATCTGTAGAGTAACCTGAATGCTGCATGGATGTGTGACCTAAAGGAATGAGAGGGTAGTTAGTTCAGTCTAGTGACTATTCAGACCTTGAGCTCTGTAATGTGACCATATATGAGGATGTCAAATTGTTTGTTTTATTATGTAGGCACAGGATTTAAATTCAGCTGGAGCTGTCTGGAGCAGAGCTCCAGTAAATATTTTCAACTCCCCTGGAGATTTCATCGCATGTTGGTGGGGGAACATGGAGGGCTCTGGGAAATACTATGAGAATTTAAGCCCTGCATGGACACCTAGCAACTAGAAACTGAACTGAGACCACCAAACTAAATACACACAGACCACCAAGTGGTCATCATATAGTGAAAACTTCTAGTCACTTATAAACTTGGTGGTCTTGAAACCAGCCATTCATCTTCTCCTTCTCCTTCTTGTCCTCCCCTCCCCCTCCCCGCCCCCCGATCAGTTAAGATGCTGTAGGATACTTCTATTAAACAGTAATGCACCAAATGGTGATGTGTACATTTCAGTGACTGCAAACAAGAGAACATCACTGATTTAGCAGTGAAATGGGTTTTTTACTGTCAACACTTTATTTACTTATACCAAAGCCCTCCTGCTGCATTGATATCTGATAGCATGGACCTCTGCACCTACACTGCATACCACTGACTTCAGTGGGCCTCTGTCTGAGTGCAGAGGTATATGCTAGCAGATCCCAGCTGAGAACTGTTGCTAATGTTTGCAACATCCAGTGATAACAAATAAAGATAGTAGACACAGATGGAGAGGAAAATGATTTTTGCAGCATATATCCTGTGCTGCATAAGATCATGTAACATTAAATATGAAACCATCACAAATTGTGGAACATAATATTTAATCTTACACAATTTATGAACAGTTTGAATATATAAAATGCTAGTGTAGAAAATACACCTTTACTGGGCTTGCTGCTTGCTTTCATTTCTAATAAACTGCTACCAAATTATTGTAACTATTTTTTCCTCTTGCTTGAGGCATTTGAGTATGGGTTTTGCATTACTCTTCCTTTGCAACAATTTTATTTTGGAGGAGTATATATGACAAACTGTTATGTAAATTTCTTCTGCATCACAACCACATCCTCCAACGCATCACAATGTTATCTATGCTCCTTCAAGGTCAGCAGCCCAAGCTGTCCAGCACTAGCTGTATTAAACTAATCAGACATCATTCACAGGCATACACTTCATTAGTTTAACTTACAGTTACATTGACCCCAGATAACTTAACTCCAATTTGTCAAGTAACCTACATCTTAAGAAAAAATACCAGCAGCTTGAAAACTTGCACAAAGTTAAAAACTTGCAATCTGTCGTAGGCTTATGTGCAAATATAACCTTCACTGACAATAAATAAATCTGAACTAACCAATAGAGCATCTTAAAGAGAGGAAAGTGTTTTCTTTGCCGCTGTTGTTAGTGTTTGATCACACAGAATCAAATAGTCAAAGTTCACAAAGATACAATATTAAAAAGGGTATGTACTGTATCATATGCAAGATAAAATAATTAGCAACAAGTGCTGATGTGACTGGTGAGAGGAAAACCGATTAGAGGTACTTTCTACTTTACTTGCACATGTTCTTATGTTTGGTTTGTAGTTGAACGTTTCAGATATTGTTCTATTAAATGAAAGTATAAATGAATCAGTCTGTCTTATAAGGTTGACTCCACTTTTTCCTAGTGGACAAGAACCTTGATTCTGTTACTTCTTGTTAACTGTCATTTAAACACCCATCTAGCAAATATTAGGCTCTGCTTCCCATCCAATAGTAAATTGTTGAGACTCTGAATTAAGAGAGTGAAACTGCACCCTGGAAACTTTGAGAGACATATATTTAGAGAGAGATTTTTAAACATTTCTTAGTTCTGAAGAGGTGATAGAAAACATCAAATGTGCATATATTGGCATTATTTGTGACTTGTTTGCCCTGAGATCAAGAATTGTTTTTACTTCCATGTGAAATCTTCACTTTAATAGAAATCAATAACATTTCATAAATATTTTGTTACAGTGTGTTTGTCCGATGAAAAAGGAGGGTGGCAAATGTTTCAAATCCAGAAACACTTTGTAATTGAGTATTGCCAAGATTTTTTTAATGTTCTTTGTCCATTTATCTTTCAAGATTTATCTTTTATTCAGGATGTTGATGTTTATGTAAAAGGGCTGTTTATATGGCCAACAATATTGCTATAAATCTATACAGCACTAGTATATGCCCCTGAATATAATATTGCTATTGCTAATCATGCAAAGGATAGCACACCAACTAGTGCTCAGATATTATTAAATAAGCTGTGTAAAAAGTGCTTTTGAAGCAGAGCATGAAGTGGTCTCAGGAATCTTGGATTTTAAATTCAGGAGTTTTACTGTGACCAGTCAGTTTCAGTGGTAAAAATTTGCTCATATCTTCTTGTCAGAGAACAGACATGCAGACTCCTGGGGAAATCTTAAAAGTTGAATCAGTTATAAACAATGAAGCTAGTCTTATTGTTTTTAACCTAAGTTGTAAATTGTGTGGCCTGGTGACTTGGTAGGTAGCAAGCACCTTGTGTTTCCAAGAAGGACCTCTGGGAGTCACCTGGAAATAAAAATGTTGAAGAGATGGTCATTGAGATGACACTCAATTTTCATAGGGTAGGATACAGCATATAGGGGCCCCAAGGGGTGTTATTGATTTGCAACTTTGAGAAGATTATATGACCTCCCAGACACACAATGGATGATTTTCTACAGAGGAAAGAAAAAACAGTCAGATATGCGGGCTCAGTTAAATGCTACATTCTCTAGTTAAGCCAGTGCAGATCTTCATTCATCTCCTTAAAGAAAGACAAAACCTTGATGAGGATCAGGCAGGAAAAGAGCCCTTGCTTCAATCCCAGTGGATTTAGGGAGTAAACCTGAAGATGACTAATTGATTGAGGTACTAAAGCAGTGGTACTCAACTTTTAAGAACTTACTTCATAGAATTGCTTTGCAGAGACCTATATGATCATTCCACAATGCTCTGACCTGAGATGTCTGAGTTGAATTTGCATCAGTTCAAGATACTCCATCCTTACAACTCCATTATAGACAATGTAGATCTTCTCCTCCTCCTCCTCTTCCTCTTCTTCCCCCGGCCCCGCCCCCCAAAGAAGCAAAAGGGATTGGGCTTTTTTGACTCACCTCCCCAGTTTCTGAAAAAGATGTCTCCTTTTCCTGTCTCTCTTCTGTCTGTTTCTGTGTGGTAGGGGTGGGTCATTTCTCTTCATTACTTTTCTGGTTTCTGGGAGAATACGGGGATGGATGAATCTCAGTGATTCTTTCCTTCACATCAGGAGTGGGAGGAATAGTACAGTTTCCAGAAGGCAAATTCCAAACTACACAGTCTGGGAGGTACAGTAAAAGGGCAATTATGAAGAACAAGCTTCTGTTTTGATCTCAGCATTAGAGCATGCTCAGTGTCTCTCCCAATTTCCTAACATAGGGAGTGGCTTTTTCCCAGGCTGACTCAAAAGAAATGAGCCAGAGGAGAAATTTTGAAGGGGATGTATGGCCTAAAACAGCTTTTCTCTGATTGGCAGTCTGAAAACACAGATCCATGTGGCAAAACTTTTTTTTTTTTTTAAACTCTTTGGCTGAGCCCTCTACCCAGCTTTCTGGAGCTCATCTGCCCTGGAATTGTGCATATATTTTCATTTTGGACAGTCTTTGATTAAGTATGTTGTAGAATTTAGCTGATTGGACGTTTTGTGGAAAATTAAGCTCACCACAACACAGCAGATATACAGTAATCCTAGAAACCAAGTAACTAACCACAGGGCGGGAAAAATCTAAGAACTAAAGAACTGGAAATCTTAGAACTGTTAAAATAGTCCACAAAACACAAAACAAAGTTTGTCCCTTTACTTTTTCCTATGATTCTGCTGTTTGTTGCTTTTAAAGAAAAAAATATTTCTATATGTAAAAAATTCTTCAAGAACAAATGGAGGGAAAAAAAATCTGTTATCCCATTTTGCTGGTGGCTTGTTCTCAACACAAAGTGCTAATTCAAAAACAGAAATACATGATCAATTAATAGCATATCTGGACTTGCATGCACAAGAGGTTAAATGCTGCAGTGAAGCTTCAAGTTTGTTTTGAATAGCCCTGCTAGCTTATTTTCAAAAAATAAAAATATAATGTGTAACATTTCATACTGCCCCCCAGGTAACTGTTCATATGGATAACAGATATTATTTCTAACAGACTTTGGCCCTTAAAGACCTCTAGGGTAAACGCTCGAGTATATTTACCCCTTGATATTTGACAACTGTATTTTAAAAGACAAACTATATGCTTATTACACTTTTACTGAGGGGGAAAATTATTTTTAATGAATGGAGTTGTGAAAAAAAAATCTCATGGATTTAATATCCAACAACATATAAAACAGTCCAAAGGTGTACTGTCGGAACATACATAATTTTATTTATATAACCAATATTTATTTTAGATATCTGAAAACTAAGGCTACTAGTTAGACCAGCGAGCATTTCAGATCTGATATTTTGTTACCCTTCTACAGGAAAAACATCTATTTTATAGACTAAGCTTTTTACAAACTAATGTACTGGTATTTCCAAAACATTATATTTAAAAATATTATTTTAATCCCTGAACCTGCAAATTCTTATGCAGGTGAGTAACTTAGTTCATGAGTAATCCCATTGAAATCAATGGAATTATTCATGTTGTCATAACTATAAAGGGAAGGGTAACAGCTGTCCTGTGTACAGTACTATAAAATCCCTCCTGGCCAGAGACTCCAAAATCCTTTTCCCTGTAAAGGGTTAAGAAGCTCAGGTAACCTGGCTGGCATCTGACCTAAAGGACCAATAAGGGGACAAGATACTTTCAAATCTTGGGGGGGAAGGCTTTTGTTTGTGTTCTTTGTTTGGGAGTGTGTTCGTTCTCGGGACTGAGAGGGACCAGACATCAATCCAGGTTTTCCACATCTTTCTAAACAAGTCTCTCCTATTTCAAACTTGTAAGTAAATAGCCAGGCAAGGCGTGTTAGTTTTCCTTTGTTTTTCTCAACTTGTAAATGTACCTTTTACTAGAGTGTTTATCTTTGTTTGCTGTACTTTGAACCTAAGACTAGAGGGGAGTCCTCTGAGCTCTTTAAGTTTGATTACCCTGTAAGGTTAATTTCCATACTGATTTTACAGAGATGATTTTTATTTTTTTTCTTTAATTAAAAGCTTTCTTTTTAGAACCTGATTGATTTTTCCTTGTTTTAAGATCCAAGGGGTTTGGATCTTGATTCACCAGGAGTTGGTGGGAGGAAGGAGGGGGGATGGTTAATTTCTCCTTGTTTTAAAATCGAAGGGGTTTGGATCTGTATTCACCAGGGAATTGGTGAAGGTTTTTCAAGGCTTCCCAGGGAGGGAAAAATTGAAATGGTGGCAGCGGAACCAGAGCTAAGCTGGTAGTTAAGCTTAGAAGTTTTCATGCAGGCCCCTACATTTGTACCCTAAAGTTCAAAGTGGGGATCCAGCCTTGACACATGTGCTGAAACTTACTTGCCTGAGTAGCATTAGTAAGATTGGTCCTTAGTATTTACTGGATAGCCAAGTGAAGTAATCTTTAAGATGTACATCCTGGGATAGATTTTTGAAGGCTCAAATGGAAGTGAGGCATCCAACTCACTCTTTTCTGGTGGGACTATATGATTAGTCCATAACGGTGGCGTAGGTGTAGTCCTGGGCTTTTGGAGGATGAAATTAATTTTACCGAAAGTCTTTCTTCTGATAATTTTGTTGTTCAAAGTGAAATACAGAAGGAGTACAAATAACTGAATACAAGACAGATAATTTCTACTAAATGTTTTGATCAGAACTTTTACATATGAACGAACAAACAAACAAACCCCATTTTAAAGGCAGTGAAAGGCTTTATGTTCATATGTTAATTGTATATCGAGACAATTTGTCATTGGTATTTCAGTTTTGAAATAAAGTG
This sequence comes from Malaclemys terrapin pileata, assembly GCF_027887155.1. Taxonomy (NCBI): domain Eukaryota; kingdom Metazoa; phylum Chordata; order Testudines; family Emydidae; genus Malaclemys; species Malaclemys terrapin. The sequence continues at coordinate 57,201,689 of NC_071515.1, forward strand.
TAAATAAAGGTAACTTTTACAATAAATGGCAAAGGCCAAAACCACAGTTATTTGAAACCAATTATTAATGAGACCAATAGCATAGCCATCTATTTCTCTACTCAAAATGAGACTAGTCCAAATTGCAGTCTTAGTTTTCAGTATTACTGGGGGAGGCTGCTGTTTTTGTGAAGTCTGCCATGGAGGTGGAATCCCCTGCTGCCCTCTTGGGCAGATTAACTGTCCTGCTGCAGCAGCAGCACCAACCAGCCAAAAGCAAAGTTCTTACTCTTGGGGCATTAGTGCAGTATCACAGCATTAGAAATGGATGCTCTTTTTTCCTAAGTCTGACAACTGAGGACTTTGAACAGAAAATTAAAAAGTAAAACTATGTTTGAAAATAGGAGTAATAATTTTAGAACTGAACTACCTGAAAATTATTCAGGCAGACAGCAATGTGATCTTAAGCATTCATTTTGCATTAATCAACTTTGCCTAAGATAAAATGCTGGCAGATGGTAGCTATTCATTTTAACAGTGACAAGATTTCTTTACATTTTTTCTGTATAAACCTCCTCACAGACTTCAGTCCAAAAAAGTTTTATTCTTTAATTTGTTCAACATGCATGAAAGGCCTGATTCTGATCTTGTACTGTTGTAAATCAGGAGTCGCTCCTTTAAAGTCAGTAAAATGTACTGAGATCAAAATCAGGTCCTCAGTATAAGATTTTGGAATTGTAGGGGGTGAGAGCGAAGGCATTTGCTGTTGGCTGTTTTCTTATTTTAAAGCTGATTTTATCTTCTAAAGCTAATTTATCCTGCAGTTTTCATTCCTGGTCATGCCAAACTTTATCCCAGTTGTGTGGCAGGAAGTGAATGACTAGGATCATCTGCATGGCCCTGGAAAAAGAGGTCTAGTAGCTAATGTTAGCTTCCTGATATGAAGTTACGCAGTATCCCTTCATTTTTAATTTTTCATTTTTTTTTTTTTTTTTTAGGATTATGTTCTGATGAGGGCCCTTTATTACTTGACATGTCAAGACCCAGAACACAAAGTTGTATATTGTGATTAATAGTAGCAGAAATTATATTCCAGTCAATGGTTTTTGGATGTAGTTAGAGTGTTGATATGGAAAGCCAGTAACCTGAGAGATATATAACTGTAGCTTTTCTGCTTTTCTTCTTTTTTATGAGTTTTAGAGTACCTGGGGAAATCCCCCCCCCCCCTTTTTTTTATACCTAAAATGTTTTTTTATGTATCAGCTAAAGTATTGGTATTTACATTGCTCTCAGTAAAGCGTAATGAAATCATGCATTATGATTCAGTATTTCCACACTTATAATTTTAATATGTATTTTACCTATCCTCTTGAATTGATGTCTTGTATCTACTTAATTTCTAGATTAGTCATTGGTTTAGTTTCTGTTTTCAAATTACAAACATCTACTGTACTATGTTATAAAGAATATGATATCTTTTTGATTTGATCCTCATTCCAGTTCATAATGCTTGTTTTATGTTTCAAGGGGAAAGGAGCAAATCTTCCAATCTGTGCCCTATAACCAGAACATTCTAGATATTTGAAATCAGTGTTGCTCCTTTCCTAATTACAAATTATTTTAAACCTAAAAATATAAATCCTGCAATTTTTTGTGAGATACTTGGGCTGTTCGTTATTTGGATTAATGGCTTCATTTTTCAGTGACATGAATATCTAGCTTTCTTAATAAGTACTTAAGACTTGTGAATAGTTTTTTGGGATTTTGTGAATAGTAGATAGTGAAAAGGATTTTTATAGAATTCAAACTGTGTTAGGATGTCCACGTGAACATTATGGTTTTCCCTCTCTGAACACAGGCCTAATCCAAAAACCATTAAAGTTAAGGGGAGTCTTTCCACTGAGTTCAATGGGCTTTGGATCAAACACTTAGAGACCAGAACAGACCAGGAGCCTGTTAGGATAGTCAGCTATTCTGTTTAAGGGCTAATCTACCTGAGGTTTTTAAGCCACTGGGCTAGACTACTTTGGTGCAAGTGGTGATTTACCTCAGTGCAATACATCTGATGTAATGACCCACAGGTCTCAATCCCAGGTCCTCAGGGTTCATGGGAGAAGCCACTCTCCAACCGTTCACCTGGCAGCTTGCTGACAATCACTTACCTGGGACCCATGAAGCCCAGCTCCATTGTGGGGCTGTGCCCCTGAGGTCTGATTGGCAGAATCCCAGAGTGGTTGACTGGCTGCTGACTGTACTTAAGCCAGCGGCAGGAATTGGAAGTTGTCTAAACAACTGGGCTACACCCTGCTCTCAACTATGTGCCTCCTGCTCTTAGTCCTGATCACCTGGTATTCTGACCTAGTGTGACTCCTGGAATCTGATTGATGGTTCTGATCTCCAGTTTGTCTTCTGCTTATGACCTCTTGCTTTCCTGACCCAGCTGACTCTTCACTTCTGTCTCATGACTGTGGACTCTGGCTCTGACTACTAGGCTTGGCTGACCACAACCTGGCCATGACATCTACTTTGAGGGATTGCACTGGTAGAATATTGCACCAATATTCCACACGAGGATGAACTACAAGCTTTCAGGAACAGTATCCCTGATGAGGCCACGGCACACCTGGTGACTGAGCTTTGTGACTTTGTCCTCATCCAGAACCATTTCAGATTTTGGGACAACTTATACCTTCAAGTCAGTGGCACTATTATGGGTACTCGCATGGCCCCATAGTATGCCAACATTTTTATGGCTGACTTAGAACAACGCTTCCTCAGCTCTCATCCCCTAGCACCTTTCCTCTCCTTGCACTACATTGATGTCATCTTCATCATATGGACCCACGGGAAGGAGGCCCTTGAAGAATTCCACCTGGATTTCAACAATTTCCATCCCACTATCAACCTCCGCCTGGACCAGTCCGCATGAGAGATCCACTTCCTGGACATAAAGTGGAATTAAGTGATGGTCACATAAACACCGCCTTATACCGGAAACCTACTGACCACTATACTTACTACATGCCTCCAGCTTCCATACAGGACACATCACATGATCCACTGTCTACAGCCAAGCCCTAAGATACAACCACATTTGCTCCAATCCCTCAGAGAAAAACACCTACAAGATCATTATCAAGCATTCTTAAAACTACAATCCCCGTCTGGGGAAGTGAGGAAACAGATTGACAGAGCGAGACAGGTACCCAGAAGTTGCCTATTACTGGACAGGCCCAACAAGGAGAAAAATAAAACATCACTGCCCATCACGTACAGCCCCCAGCTAACGCCTCTCCAGCACATCATCAACGATCTACAACCTATCCTGGAAAACGATCCCTCACTCTCACAGACCTTGGAAGGACAGGCCAGTCCTCGCTTACAGACAGCCCCCCAACCTGAAGAAAATACTCACCAGCAACTATACACCACAAAAACACTAACACAGGAACCTATCCCTGTAACAAACCCCATTGTCTACTCTGTCCCCATATCTACTCTAGCAACACCATCAGAGGACCCAACCACATCAGCCACAACATCAGGGGCTCATTCACCTGCACATCAACTAATGTGATATATGCCATCATGTGCCAGCAATGCCCCTTTGCCATGTACATTGGCCAAACCAGCCAGTCTCTACATAAAAGAATAAATGGACACAAATCAGACATCAGGAATGGTAACATACACAAGCCAGTAGGAGAACACTTCAATCTCCCCGGACATTCAATAACAGATTTAAAAGTACCCATCCTTCAACAAAAAACTTCAAAAACAGACTTCAAAGAGAAACTGAAGAGCTTTACAATTCATTTGCAAACTTAACACCATTAATTTGGTCTTGAATAGGGACTGGTAGTGTCTGGTTCACTACAAAAGCAATTTTCCCTCTCTTGGTATTGACACCTCCACATCCACCCTGACTGAATTGGCCTTGTCAGCACTAGTTCTCCACTTGTAAGGTAAATCCCTTCTCTTCATGTGCCAGTATATTTATGCCTGCATCTGTCATTTTCAGTCCATGCATCTGAAGAAGTGAGGTTTTTTACCCACAAAAGCTTACGCCCAAATAAATCTGTTAGTCTTTAAGGTGCCACCGGACTCCTCATTTTTTTGGATACAGACTAACACGGCTAACCCTTTGATACTGGTGGAATGACATCAGTATAGCTACAGTCCTGACATAGAGAAGGCCTAACACAGTGGCCTTCCCAGATGCCTTATTAAAAAGAGTAAAACTCTGGTAAGGCACATAGTTATAAAGTAATACATGGAGTGATTTTTTTCCCCTGACCCCAGCATAAGTCTGGAGTCATAAAAATGAATAACTTGTCTAATTTTACCATGGCTAGTACAACTGCAGATACTATTCTTATTAATATGTGTCTAATCCTTTTGCACATCTGATTAAGCTATTTCCCTTAGTAACATCCTGTGGCAGAGAGTTGTGCAGGTTAATGAAATGTGTGAAAATGTAAAGTCTTCCAGAAATAATTGTTCTATTTTTCATAATTTCCACTTGTATTAAACTATTCTTCCATGCTTCAAATCACTTTTGTTGCCTTTCTCTGCATACTTACTATTTCTGCCTGTCTTTCTTTGGATGAGTTGGTTAATTCTGAATGCAGAAGATGAGTCTGTACCATTAATATATAGTCAATATATATACACAAGATGAGTCTGTGCCATTAATATATAGAATGGCACTATAATATTTTCTGTATTCCTCTCTCGCTTTCCCTCCTTACTACATCCTAACTTTTTAATAATGATTTTTTGACCACAGCTATGCATTGAGTAGATGTCCTCAATGTGCTGTCCACTAAGATACCCAAGGGTTAGATTCACCCATCTGCTCAAAGAAGTTAGCAGGCAAGGACTGTTTTACTTTGAGGTGGTGAGGAAATTCCCTCCAGGGAAGGGCAGATAGTGTTTCTGTCACCACTTCGTCAGGGGTTTCTTTGTGGACGGTCAGCTTTAGCTTCACTAAGGACTCTGTAGAAGCTTTAGTGAAGAAGCTGCTCTTATGGTGTTCTGAATCAGTGCATTCTCTAACAACCATTCTCCGACCACTGCACTGCCACCTCCATTTTGAGCACACTGGTCTGCAACCGCTTCATTATTATGTACAGAAAAGCTATTTAGATCATTTTAGAACTTTCCAAAATGTATGTTGTCATTTTCTACCTGAGCTTACTGGCAGAGGTAGATGACAAAGAGAATAAATGTTAGGAGGTTTAAAAATCTGAAATAGTAAATAGCTTTTTTCTGTAAAATATCGACATATGTAGAATGTGTGGTGTGGTATACTGTAAAGGTGTTAAAGACATGAATTTGGCAGGTTTTGCTTGTCCTGAATAATATGGACATCCCAGAAACCATGTTAATAAAACTTTATAATGAATCACACTATCATGTCTTCCCTAAATATACTGTATATACATAGGATATAGGGTGGAGATATCCTGTGATAAATTGTAGAGATATGAAATATAATGCATTTATCATGGACCTTGGGCTGCCTAACAGCAAGATGATCAATAATCTGTCAGAGCCAAGACTACTGATAATATTTCTAACTTCTGTTCAGCTTCAAACAGACACATTTTGTATTTTTTTAAAGACAACAAGAAAAAAAATGTTCATTCTTTTCCTCCAAATGAAGAATTATTCTCCAAAATTATACTGACCTGAGGTGCAGGAAAAGCATTTTTTACTCTTGGATCAGTACAGGTTTGAGGTACAGTATCTTGCAAAACATTTGGGAGTAGGGTTGTCATGTGTCCGTTTTTTGACCAGAGTTCCCGGTCGAAAAGGAACCCTGGCAGCTCAGGTCTGCACCACCGACGGGGCCGTAAAAAGTCCAGTCAGTGGCTCAGCAGGGGCCCGAGGCTAAAACAGGCTCCCTGCCTGCCCTAGCTCCACGTAGCTCCCGGAAGAGGCCTCCAGGTCATTGCGGCCCCAAGGCATATGAGCAGCCAGGGAGGCTCCACACAGTGCCCCCGCCCCGAGTGCCAGCTCTGCAGCTCCCATTGGCTGGGAATCGTGACTGGAAGCTGCGGGGGCTGCGCCTGCAGCATGAGGGCAGTGTGTGGAGTTTCCCTGGCCGCCCATGCGCCTAAGGCTGCAGGGATCTGGCGACCGCTTCCTGGGAGTGGCCAACCCAGTGACCCTATTGGAGCTCGTGGGGAATGCCCATCATGGCAGTGCCCCCTCCCAGCAATCTCCGGCTGCTGCTGCTATTGGTGCCTCCAGCAGTACTGGTGGCACCAATAGCCCTGGGCTTGGGGTGTGCTGATCGCTTGGAGGCTGGGGTAGAGGAAGCAGTGCCCACCCTTAAACCTCCCTCCCCAGTGGTGGGCGAAGCCTTGGAATCTTCTCCAGTAACCCAGGCATCCTCATCATCCCCAGACGAGGTGGTCATGGGTCCTTCAAGAACCAGCCTGCCAGATGACTTCAAGGAGCATCAGGCTCTGCTCCGAAGTGTGGCAGAAAATCTGGGCCTAGAAGCAGAGGAAATGGCTGAGCAGGCAGACCCATTGTTTAGTGTCCTCTTGGCTTCCACCCTTGCCTGCGTTGCTTGACCAGTCCACGAAGGGATCTTAAAGATCGACAAGGCCCTATGGCAGACCCCCTCATCCATCCCTCCCACTTCCAAGAGGGCAGAGAAAAATACTTTGTCCCAGCCAAAGGGTGCGAGTATCTTTATACCCACCCTCCCCCAGGCTCGTTGGTCATCTCCATGGCTAATGAACAAGACAAGCAGCTCCATTCCTCCTCCCTTCCCAAGAATAAAGAGGCCAAAAGACTGGATCTCTTTGGGAGAAAAATTTATTCCACTGCCAGCTTTCAATCCTGGGTGGCAAACCATCAGGCCCTCCTGGGAAGGTACAATTTAAACTTGTGGGATGCCCTCTGCAAGTTCCAGGGGTCCCTCCCACAAGGGTTGTCCCAGGAGTTCAGCACCTTGGTGGAGGACGGCACAGCAGCAGCCAAATGGCCTGTTCTTTACAAATGGCCTGGGATGTGGCGGACTCTGTGGCTCGGGTAGTTGTGTCTGCTGTGGTCATGAGGTGTAGCTCCTGGCTCCAGATGGTGGGCCTCCTGCAGCATCCAAGACCTTCCTGTTGATGAGGTGTGTCTTTTCTCAGAGCAAATGGACGCCAGATTGCATGGGGTGAAGGATACCAAGGCCCACCCTTCATTCGTTGGGCATATACTGCAGCCTATGCGGAAGCACTTCTGGCCGCTTCTGCCGCCAAGATCATGGCAGCCCCGTCAGAGTTCTGCAAGAAGAAGGGACAGTAGTTCAGCTGGCATCGGCCTTCTTCTTCCCACTCGCCTGCACAGTCTGGGCCCGCCAAACACGCTGGGGACTAGAAGCATGCATTTTCAGGCCGCTCGAGAGCAACGCCGCAGTCAGTTCACCGGATCCTTCCTGCCCTTTCCTGGACCATTTCTGCCCTTTCCTTTCAGTGTAGTCAAAGCTAACCTCGGACAGCTGGGTCCTGGATATAATATCCCAGACTATACCCTGCCATTTATGGCTGCATCTCCCTCTCACCATCCCCTCTTTCCATCCCTCTTTGTCACCGTCAAGTCTTCGTTCAGGAGGTCGAAAACCTCCTATACCTGGGGCCGTTGGAGGAGGTTCCTCAGGACATGCAAGGACGAGTTTTCTACTCCTGTTATTTCCTAATCCCGGAGGCCAAAGGGGGCTTAAGACCCTTCTTGGACCAGCGTCGCCTCAACAAGTCTCTCAAAAAGTTGAAGTTCTGCATGGTTTCCCTGGCCTCCATTATCCTTTCCCTGAATCCAAGAGACTGGTATGCCGCTCTTGAAAGATGCTTATTTCCATGTTTCCTTATTCCCGGGGCACAGGTGTTTCATCCGGTTTGTAGTGGGAGGACGCTATTTCCAGTTCATTGCACTCCCTTTTGGCCTATCGTCGGCCTCAAGGGTGTTCACCAAGTGCATGGCACCAGTGGTGGCTTACCATGGCAAATATGCTCAGGTGGCATGAGGGTCACCTGTTCCCATACCTCGACGACTGGCTCATCAAGAGCAGGTCCCCGGAGAAGGTGCAGAGAAACCTCGATCTGGTACGCTCCATCTGCATCAATCTGGGCCTGTTAATAAATGCAGAAAAGTCCACGTTAATGCCAGTCCAACGCATAGAGTTTATTGGGGGCAGTTCTTGACTCCACGCGAGCCAGGGCATTCGTTCCTGAAGCACAGTTTAAGGGCATGGCAGACTTGATCTCCCACATAAAATCCCACCTGCTCACCACAGCCCACACATTTCTGCAACTGATGGGCCACATGGCCATGTGCACATACATGGTCAGCCATGCCCAGCTTCATCTGAGGCCTTTGCAAACGTGGCTGGTCTCAGATTATATTCCCAGCAGGCACCCCATGGACTGAGTGGTCACAGTGCCAAGCCACGTCCTGCTGTCTTTGGACCAGTGGTGGGTTCCCAATTCGGTGCTGTAAGGAGCTCCCTTCATGACCCCATTTCCGATGCTCACCCTGGTCTAGGATGGGTCGGATCTGGGCTGGGGAGCCCCCCTGGGTGAGCTAGCCCTTCACATCAATGTCAGGGAACTCAAAGCGGTTCACCTGGCCTGCCAGGCTTTCTTGTCCCACCTGAAGGGCAAAGTGGTGCAGATCCTGACGGACAATACGGCCGCGATATATTACATCAAGAGGCAGGGTGGCGCTAGATCTTTGGCCCTTTGTCGGGAAGCATTCAGCCTCTAGGACTTCTGTGTGTGGCACGCCATTCACCTGATAGCCGCCCACCTGCCCGGAACAAAGAACATCCAGGCATATCGCCTCAGCAGGTCCTTCTCGTCTCACCACGAATGGTCGGTCCATCCGGAGGTGGTCAAACTGATCTTCTGCAGGTGGAGGAATCCCCAAGTGGACCTGTTTGCATCCCGGCACAACAGAAAGTGCCACGTGTTCTGCTTCCTGCAGGGCAGGGACAAGAGTTCCCTGTCGGACGCCTTTCTGATTCCATGATCGGGAGCTCTGATGTATGCCTTCCCGCTGATGCCATTGACTCATAAGGCCCTGCTAAAGGTGAAGCAGGACAAAGCAATGGTCATCATCGTTGCCCCAGAATGGTCTCATGAACATTGGTTCGGCATGCTGCCGAGTCTGTTGGCAGCCACCCCCCTGCTGCTGCTGCTTTGGCCAGACCTGCTATCCCAGAACCACGGCAATCTGCTGCACCCAAATCTGGGGGCACTGCACTTGATGGCCTGGCTGCTGCGTGGCTAAGTGGGGAGGAACGGTGGTGTTCTGCCGGTGTCCAGCAGGTGCTGCTGGGCACCATGAAGCCCTTCACCAGGTCTACCTATGTGGCGAAGTGGAAGTTTGCGTGTTGAGCCTTGGATCGTCACATGTGCAGAAGAGGCCTCGCTGCAGGATGTCCTGGACTATTTGCTGCACCTTAAGGTCCAGGGCCTGTTGCTGTCTTCGATCAAGGTGCACCTGGTGGCCATTTCAGTGTTCCACGCTCCATTTCAATGCAGGTCAGTCTTTGCCCACCATATGACAGCACGGTTCCTGAAAGGTCTGGAGCGCTTCTATCTGCATGTCTAAGAACTGGTTCCCCCTGGGATCTGAACCTGGTGCTGTCAAGGATCATGGTTCCCTCCTTCAAGCCTTTGGCTTCCTGCTTCTCTCCTGGAAGGTCTCCTTCCTAGTTGCTACAACTTGGTCCTGGAGGGTCTCCAAGATCAGGGCACTCACATCAGAACTGCCTTACACTACCTTTTCTAAGGACAAGGTCCAGCTGCGCCCGCAACCGGCCTTTCTATCAAAGTTCGTCTCCCAGTTCCATACTTGCTGGTCCTTTGTCCTAAGTCTCACGCAACCTCTGAGTAATGCAGGTTGCATACCCTGGATTTCAGATAGGCCCAGGCTTTCTACATAGAATGAAGGCATTCCGCAAATCTATGCAGTTGTTTGTTGCTGTCGCAGATAGGAGGAAGGGTTGCCTGGTGTCTGCCCAGCGAAAATCATCATGGATCACGGCCTGTATCTGTTACTGTTATGAGCTGGCGAAGGTGCCCCCACCGGCGATCATGACGGCTCACTTGACTAGGGGTGCAGGCGTCCTCATCAGCCTTCCTCGCTCAGGTGCCGATCCAAGAAATTTGTCGGGATGCGACCTGGTCGTCCATCCACATATTCGCTTCACACAATGTGCTGACCCAGCAAGCTTGAGATGATGCTGGCTTCGGCAGAGCAGTACTCCAATCTGTAAGACTGTGAACTCTGAGTCCACTGTTTTAGTATTCTGCTTTTGAGTCACCTAGAATAGAATCGACATAAGCAAGCAGTCGAAGAAGAAAAAATGGTTACCCACTTTTTGTAACTGCGGTTCTTTGAGATGTGTTGCTATGGTCCATTCTATTACCCACCCTTCTGCCCCTCTGTCGGAGTTGTCGGTAAGGAGAAACTGAGAGGTAGTAGGGCCGGCGGTGCCTGATATACCGCGGCATGAGCACGGGACTCCTGAGAGCATCACAGCTGACCCTATGGATACCACTAAGGCAAAAGTCTCCAACGACTGAGTGAGCACACACCTAGAATGGACTGGACTGGACATGAGCAATACATCTCGAAGAACAACAGTTGTTACAAAAGATAGCTAACCATTTTTTTTGTGCCATTAGAAAGTTGGCAACCCTCTTTGGGAGCTTTAGACAGTTGAAATGAGAGAGTCCCAGCTTTCTAATAAGATATACTTTGCATCCAATGCAGGAAGATCCCAATAAACTGGATCTTAAAATTGCAACATTATTTAAAGAAAAATCTACTTTAGGTAATATTTAGAGGTTTTAAAATTCTATTAATCATCTAATTTTTCTGTTCTTCATAGCCTGAATATCTGGACTCGTATCTAACACACCTGGCTTTAGAAGAAAATGATACAAACTAGTGCCAATACACATTTTGAAACTGTCCAAATATTCCCAGTAATTTTTTTTCTGTAAAATATACAGCATATACATCATATATTGTGATATGATATAGAAATGTTACTGGCACTAATTTGGACTGACCTGCATAAATCAGTTGTGGCTTCTCCACTGATTAGTAATGTGGCTATCCCAGACACCTGTATTAAAGCCTTTTGCTACTTTTTTAATTTTTTTCTGATGCCTGTTGTATTATATAAATGACTTTCCTCATCAGCGAAGTATAGTTATATCTGGAATGAAATCCAGTATCTGTCAGACAGCACACAGCAACACTGCAAGTTAGTTGAGGACAGGAAGTGAACTGTATTCAGTTAAAACTGAAGAGGGAAGATAAGTAAGCAGAATATACTTTACCCACATTGAGTTGCGGTAGAATGCCGTGGCTAGCACCTCTGCTTTTCACAAAAGTGCTAGGGTGCTAGCCATGGCATTCTACCACTCTTGCATTTTATATGTAAGATTGCACTCCAGACAGCACAGTGCCACCTAATATCATGCTGACATATTGTTTCAGTTCTGACTCAGAGAGAAGAGTGCCATTTAATCAGTCACTAATACCAGTTCTTTAGCACCTTCTGTTTTCCTTAGGTATTCCAACTTATGTGCTGACCAGGCTCATGGTATATCTGCTATTATCCCGTTTTCTTAATAGCTTTTTGTGAGTAACATTATTACAAGCCTTTTGAAAGTCTAAATAAAGTATATCCACCAGTTTCCTTTTATCTAATTTATCTCTGACAGCGCCTCATCTTCACTACCTGTAAAAAAGCAACCACTGGGTAGGTCAGGGGTAGGCAACCTATGGCACGGGTGCCGAAGGCGGCATGCGAGCTGATTTTCAGTGGCACTCACACTGCCCGGGTCCTGGACACCGGTCCGGTAGGCTCTGCATTTTAATTTAATTTTTAATGAAGCTTCTTAAACATTTTAAAAACCTTATTTACTTTACATACAACAACAGTTTAGTTATATATTATAGACTTATAGAAAGAGACCTTCTATAAACATTAAAATGTATTACTGGCACGCAAAACCTTAAATGAGAGTGAATAAATGAAGACTCGGCACACCACTTCTGAAAGGTTGCCGATCCCTGGGGTAGGTGTTTCCTCATTGTTCTCTATAATGAAGATCTTCACAAAGAAATCATTTAGTTTCTTTGCAGTCTCCTTATTCCCTTTGATTGCCCCCTTTACACTGTGGTGGTCTAGCGGACCCAGTGACAATAACGAGAGCTTTCTATTTAAGATGCACTTAAAGAATTTCTTATTATTTGTCTTTATATTCTGTGCTGTTTGGTCTTCAGATTTCCTCTTATCTATCTTAATCTCCACTTTACGTCTTGCCTGCTGAATTTTATATCCCCGTCTAATAGGAACTGGAAGTGAGAATGAAGGAAACAGCAGTGGACATGACTCCATAAACTAATAGGTGATTTCCATTCTGCAGCTGAGTTAGTAGGAGAAGTTTAGACCTACTATCAGCATAATTTGTAATTATTAGGATGAAAGATATATCCACAATGGGCCTAATTCTTCTTCCATTTACACTAATTTTACATCAATGTAACCACTTCACAGTGTTTAAAATGGTGAGTTATCCTACTGTGAGAGGATAATCAAGGCCAATCAGTAGAGAAGCACTTGTTTAAACATTTTTTTTGTTAAGGTTAAAGGATATTTCTTCTATATGTTTAGTTATCTTGTATTTCCTCTAAGCACCTTAACAATATTTCTTTTTAACTGAATAACAGGTTTTATGTATCATAAAGATATTATTTATCTATTTGGGACAATGATAAGTCTTCTGCCTCGAACAAATGTAGTGATGTAACCATACTCAACTGAATAATTCTTCTCTATATATGATGCTATGTATATCATGTAAGGCAAAATTAAAAAAAAAAGGGATAATCTAAGAACATCTGCAATTTTTTTTATTTATGGAAAAGAATGTCCCATTTTTAATTAAAGATGAAATTTAAGAATGATAAATGGAACCATTACCTAGTAGCAGCCAGTTTGCAGGCATTTTTTCCTACTGTTCTGAGATTGCTGCAGGTTTGACAGTGCCTTTGGCTTTTCTGAGCAAATGCATTTCATACTTGTGACAGAATAGTTGTAACTCACTAACATGAAACAGTTATCATGCATAGCGACATCTCCATGTTTAAACCCTGAGGAATAGAATTATTTTAAACTGTGCATATGCAGAAATTTCTTGGTAATCAATTTCATTTAAAAAAAACAGCTAAAAGTTTTATCTGCCAAGTACATTCAGATAAATGGTGCTAAAGATATTAAAATTATGCAGGAAGATGAGATGAATTTCAAGGTACGGTGTAACAAAGAACTTTTCTCTTTACAGTGAAAGGGTTCCTAAATTTTCTTTGAAGGAGAACTTCACTTGTTATAGCTATGCTATGTTAGCATAGTTGCAAGAATGCTGAAATTAGATTTTATTTCAGAAGGAAACACACTATATCATACTGTTTACAATGCCAGACATAACTTCTTTCTGCCTTGTAGCTATTGACAAACTGAAATGTACACTTTAGACCAGTTCTCCTTCGATTTCGCCCCTTGCATCTTGACTCCCATTGGCTGGAGTTGATATGGGGAAGTTAATAGATGGACCAAGAATGAGGTGAATATATTCAGAGAACTGAGGCCTGGTCTACACTGGGGGAGGGAGGGCGGGGGTAATCGATCTAAGTGAATAACGTAGCTGAAGTCTACGTACTTAGATCTACTCACCACGGTGTCTTCACTGCAGTGAGTCAACTGCTACCGCTGCCGCTCCCCTGCCTCTCACGGCGGTGGCATACAGGAGTCAACAGAAGAGCGCTCGGGGGTCAATTTATCGCATCTAGATTAGACGTGACAAATCGACCCCTGCTGGATAGATCGCTGCCTGCCAGTCCGGTGGGTAGGGTAGACATACCCTGATTTACATGAACATTCCTTCTCACAAACATCTCTCCAATTCCTTGTTACAGTGTTTGAAGGGTATATTGATTGGCCTGCTAATGAAGACGTTTCAGAATTGATTTCTTCTGAATCCAGCCCTAAAATTATTTTTCTAACATAGACTCAATTAGCACTGGAATCAGTCCTGAACTCTTAAATATTGCACCAGTTATAGCCATATGTAAGAACTGCTATACTGGGTCAGACCATGGTCCATCTTGCCCAATATCCTGTCTCTGACAGCTTCACTGGGAGTGTACTGAACAGGGCAATTATGGAGCGATCCACCATCCACTGTCTTCCATTCCCAGCTTCTGGTAGTCAGAGCCCCAAACATGGGGTTGTGTCCCTGATCATGTAAGCTAAAAGCCATTGATGGACTTATCCTCCATGAACGTATCCAGTTCTTTTTAGAACCCAGTTATATTATTGGCCATCACAACATCCCATGGCAATGAGTTCCACAGGCATGTTGTGTGCAAAAAGTACTTCCTCTTGTTTCTATTAAACCTGCTGCCTTTTAATTTCATCAGGTGACCCTTAGTTTTTGTATTGTGTGAAAAAGTAAATAACACTTCTTTATTATTTTTTTCCACACCATTAATTATTGTATAGACTTCTATCATATCCCCCCTTAGTCCTCTATTTTCTAAGCTGAACAGCCCGAATCTTTTGAGTCTCTCCTCATATGAAAGCCGTTCCGTACTCTTGGCCAACTTGGTTGCCCTTCTCTGAAGCTTTTCCAGTTCCTCTCTATTCTTTTTGTGAGGGGGCCACCAGAATTGGACACAGTATTGAAGTTGTAGGCACCATGGATTTATATAGTGGCATTATGGTATTTTCTGTCTTACCTTCTTTCCCTTTCCTAATAGTTCCTAACATAGTGTTAGCCTTTTTTACTGCTGCTGCACATTGATCTGAAGTTTTCAGAGAACTATCCATGGTGATTTTAAGACCTTTCTTGGGTGGTAAGAACTAATTTAGAACCCATTATTGTATATGTTGCATACGTATAGTTGTTGCTGGTAAATCAAGTGCCAAGGCTGTAGGTGTTAACTAAGAATTGACAAACTCATAACTGGAAACCAAGCTAGCTCACCTATGTGTTAGCTTTGTTCAGAACAGGTATTAATTTTACAAGAATGTATTTAGTGTTTGGACTCTAATCAAATGCTTGTAATTTGCTGCATGTATTAATTTCACTTCTAATGTCTGTATTCCATTGCATCGGTCTTCATGATTGAGGATGTGAGAGAGATTCCCAAACCTGAGCCATTCTTCTTAGGTGACAAATCTGAGGAACTGTCCCAGATTGTGGTGTCATTAGCGGAGATTTTGAACAAATTGATAAACTAAACAATAATAAGTCACCAGGACCAGATGGTATTCACCCAAGAATTCTGAAGGAACTCAAATGTGAAATTGCAGGACTACTAACTGTAGCCAGTAACGTATCATTTAATCAGCTTCTGTACCAAATGACTGGAGGATAACTAATGTGACACCAATTTTTAAAAAGGGCTCCAGAGGGGAACCCTGGCAATTACAAGCTGGTAAGTCTGACTTCAGTACTGGGCAAACTGGTTGAAACTATAGTAAAGAACAACATTTTCAGACACATAGATGAACATAATTTTGGGGGGAATAGTCAACATGGTTTTTGTAAAGAGAAATCATGCCTCACCAATCTACTAGAAATCTTTGAGGGGATCAACAAGCATGTGGAGAAGGGGGATCCAGTAGATATAGTGTATTTAGATTTTCAGAAAGCTTTGACAGAGTCCCTCACCAAAGGCTCTTATGCAAAGTAAGCAATCATGGGATAAGAGGGAAGGTTCTCTCATGGATTGGTAACTGGGTAAAAGATAGGAAACAAAGGGTAGGAATAAATGGTCAGTTTTCAGAATGGAGAGAGGAAAATAGTGGTGCACCCTAGGGCTCTGTACTGGGCCCAGTCCTATTTAACATATTCATAAATGATCTGGAAAAGGGGGTAAACAGTGAGGTGGCAAAATTTGCAGATGATACAAAACTACTCAAGATAGTTAAGTCCCAGGCACATTGCAAAGAGCTACAAAAGGATCTCTCAAAATTGGGTGCCTGGGTAACAAAATGGCAGATGAAATTCTATGTTAATAAATGCAAAGTAATGCACATTGGAAAACATAATCCCAACTATACATATAAAATGATGGGGTCTAAATTGACTGTTACCACTCAAGAAAGAGACCTTGGAGTCATTGTGGATAGTTCTCTGAAAATATCCACTCAATGTGTAGCGGCAGTCAAAAAAGCGAACAGAATGTTGGGAATCATTAAGAAAGGGATAGATAATAAGCCAGAAAATATATTGCCTTGGTATAAATCCATGGTACACCCACATCTTGACTACTGCATGCAGTTGTGGTCATCCCATCTCAAAAAAGGGCAACAAAAATGATTAGGGGTATGGAGTGGCTGCCATATGAGGAGAGATTAATAAGACTGAGACTTTTCAGCTTCAGAAAATAAATGACTAAGGGCGTTGTACAAGAGTTTGCCGGGGCTCGACCCTCTCCGGGCGACGGGGAGCCACGCCGACTCACTACACACCAGGGCTGGGCACTCTGTCCGGCGGCCGGGTTTCCCCGTCGGTCCTCGCTGTCCTGAGAGACACGATAAGCCCGGCCCAAGCTTCGGGCAGACACCAATGTTCTGTCAGGGCTCAGACCCTCAGTCAGGGCTGAACAACAGGGTAAAATATTTAGGCCCAGGCCCTAGGTCAGGGCAGGGCAACAGTATAAACTAAGCCTCAACAGGCCTGGGAGAGGGGGAGACTGCCACCCATAGGTTGGGTGGCAGGGGGGACGCAGGCCCTCCCACTCCACTGCATCCCAGCCCGGGGCCCTAGCAGCGGCAGAAGGCCCGCTGCTTAGTCAGTGGGGATCGTGGCCGCAACACACTGACATAGGCCCTGGCAATGCTGCAGCCATACTGGGGTCGGCTGCCCCCGGGCTACTTCCGCACTCCCCCTCTGGGCCTACCTAGGGGCCGCTGTCGACCTCGGGGGGATCCTGGACCATGTGTTCGGCAGGCCAGGCGTCGTTCAGTAAGTCTGGCAACTCCGGGTAGAGGGTGCAGGGCAGGCCCGGCGGCTCCCGGGGGCCGCCCCGGGCTGCAGAGGTTTCCCAGCCCTGAGCTAGGCTGGAGACATCTGGTCTCTTCCGCGGCTGGGGCCTGACTGAGTTCTGAGGGCCAGTCTTTATACTTCCGAGTCGCCGCCTGATCCCGAGGGGGGGTCTCAGAGCTCCCTGGCTCCGCCCACTGCGGCCTCCGGACAGGCTCTTCCCCCTCCGGGGTGCCGGGGAGCCACACCAACTCACTACAGGGGGATATGATAGAGGTCTATGAAACCATGAGTGGTGGGCAGAAAGTAAATAGGGAAGTGTTATTTACTTCTTTTCATAACACAAGAACTAGGAGCCAACAAATCAAATGAATAGGCAGTAGGTTTAAAACAAACAAAAGGAAGTATTTTTTCACACAATGCACAGTCAACCTGCGGAACTCCTTGCCAGAGGATGTTGTGAAGGACAAGATCATAATAGGGTTCAAAAAAGAGTTAGATAAATTCATGGAGGATAGGTCTTTCAATGGCTATTAGCCAGGATGGGCAGGGATGGTGTCCCTAGCCTCCATTTGCCAGAAGCTGGGAATGGGCGACGGGATGGATCACTTGATGATTACCTGTTGTGTTCATTCCCTCTGGGGCACCTGGCATTGGCCACTGTCGGAAGATAGGACGCTGGGCTAGATGCAGTGATGAGCTGCTAAAATCTTAACAACCGGTTCCCTATAAAAAGTTCTGATTTAAGGGATGTGCCACAGTATGTATTTTTTGTACCAATAGGGTTACCATATGTCCGTGTTTTCCCGGGAGGCGATTTAAGAACCAAAAAGTCTGACATCTCCAGGAAAATATGGATGTATGTTAACCCTACCTAAAGTTCTTTTTTAAAAAGATGGGCCTGAACTAGAAATGAGCACCGTTTCACATGTGTGGGTCTACGCCACTCCCTGGGGGTGTGCTAGGGTGACCAGATGTCCTGATTTTATAGGGACAGTCTCCATTTTTGAGTCTTTTTCTTATATAGGCTTCTATTACCCCCCCACCCCCTGTCCCGATTTTTCACACTTGCTGTCTGGCCACTCTAGGGTGTGCACATGTGTGGGTCCCAGCTGCTCTCTGGCCCCCTCATTGAAGCAGGTGTGCAGGGTTACTGCCCTGGGGACTGCAGGGCACCAGTGGACATGGAGCTGGCTACAGACAGGGGTGTGGGGCAGGGCTGGCTGGAGGCAGGGGGTGTGACACGGGCTGGCTGCGGGCAGGGGCTGGGGGTACAGCAGGGGCTGGCTGTAGGCAGGGAGGTGCACAGGGTCTGGCTGTGGGCAGCGTGGTGGCTGTGGGCAGGGGGTGCACAGGGGCTGGCTGTGGGTAGCGTGGTGGCTGTGGGTGGGGGGGGGTGCGCAGGGGCTGGCTGTGGGCAGCATGGTGTGTACTCACACGGGGACAGTAGCTCGGAGCAGCAGGACACAGCCCAGGCCCAGCAGAGCAGCCAGGGATCCACCAGGCAGCAGCAGGAGCCCCAGGGCCAGAGGTCCGAGGAGCAGTAGCAGCAACAGGGCCAGGAGGCAGCCCATATGGCTCCCTCAGCGCAGCGTCCCCTCGGTGGCCGGGAGGAGGAATTACATGCTTCTCGGCCGGAGCCTGTCAAAGCTTCCCTCGCAGGGAAGCCAGTTAACAAGCGGTTCTAAAACCGCTTCAAAATTTAACAACCGGTTCATGCGAACCGTCTTCAGCTCACCACTGGCTAGATGGACCTTTGGTCTGACCCAGTATGGCCATTCTTATGTTTTTATGCTATAAGGAAATATGCAAGATTTGCTTTATAACTTTGAATATGTTTGCTCTGAATTTGTGAACCCAGGCACCGGAATTGTGCCCTGCAGCCATCCAGGAGGACTGTCAAAAATTAAGTAGGCCATTATAAGACAAAAGCTTTGTTAACTGCAACATCCACTCATGGAGAAGTATATGCAGAAGGCCTTGTCCCATCGACTTGAATGCTGGAAGACGGAAATAAAAATAGTTGACATGAAGATTTTTTATCTCTTTTGCTGTTTGAATTCTCACAGGGCCAGAGACATTAAACTGAAGCCAGAGATCCCCAGGGGTTGCCCCTGGGTCCTCTGTTGGAGATATTTTGAATAGACAGATCTCTACAACTCTATCAGTTTTAGGATTTAGATTGTAATTCCTTTGTGTGTATATGTTTGCTCGCTTTAACCTGTAAATAACTTTAGTTCTTTTTCCTTGTTAATAAGCCTTTAGGTAGTTTATTACAGGATTGGCTACAAGAGTTGTCTTTGGTGTTAGACAAGGATCGGCAACCTTTGGCCCGCGGCCCGCCAGGGTAAGCCCCCTGGCAGGCCGGGCCGGTTTGTTTACTTGCCATGTCCGCAGGTTCGGCTGATCACGGCTCCTACTGGCTAATGGGGGCTGCGGGAAGCGGCAGCCAGCACATCCCTCGGCCTCCACCGCTTCCCACAGCCCCCATTGGCCTGGGACGGCGAACCACGGCCAGTGGGAACCACGATTGGCCGAACCTGCGGACACGGCAACTAAACAAACCGGCCCGGCCTGCCAGGGCGCTTATCCTGGCGGGCCACATGCCAAAGGTTGCTGATCTCTGGTGTAAGATCTCGGATACCAATTGATCTGGGGTAAGTGACTGGTCTCTTGGGACTGGAAGCAACCTGAATATTTTGTGATTTTTGGTGGTGCATGGTGACAAGATAGATTGGAAAGTCTAGGGGGACTGTCTGTGATTCCATGGTAAGACTGTTACAGTGATCCAAGAGTTCACATTTGTCACTGGCTTCAATGGTGAATTAGGCATCGGGCCCGGGTCCAGGGGCCCCTGCCAAATGGGTGGCCCCAGGATAGGGGAAACCACCGCAGCATCCTCTACCCTGTCCCCAGCACGTTTTTGCTATAGGGACCCACAGGATTACATATATTTCCACCCCTACCATATCCAATTTCATAGGGTGATATAGGGATAGCTGATGTGGTTCTAGGAGAGTTTAAGGGAGTAAGGATTTTGAATTGGCCAAGACAGCTGTCTCTGTTTTATCTCAAGCATGCCTAATCTGTGGTCACCTCCTGGTGAATTTAGGTTATCTCAATGTCTATCTTAAGAATTAGTCATTTACATGATAAATAATACAAATCATTATTATTAATTTGTATTATCATAGTGCCTGCCTCTCTAATTTATCAGCACTCTTTCAAATTAGGAAACTAATTATGGATTCTGAAAACAGGGTTCCCCTTCTAGGATTTAAAGGCTTGTGTAAACTATGGTTATTGCATAATACCTTAGTGTTTCTTGAGAAGGATTGGTGGGATTTGATTAATTCAGGAAGCAGAGGGAGCCACTGGTTTGCCCAGTCCACGCTTTAAGGAACTAACTGGCTGCAAAGTTTTGGAGAAGAGAACCTTGGTTGATTCCCAGTGATGGTCAATTTCATTTTTCTTTGGCTACCTCTAGATCACTTTGGAATCCATTCCAGATTACTTAATCTCAGTTGCACAGGTACCTCTTACTTTAGCATGTTCTGGAGTTTTGATTTCAGAAGCCCTTCCATCCTGGGCATTGAAAGTTTGGATTTGCAGCTGGAGCATTATACAGCTTGACCTGGGAGGTGAATTCTCAATGTTGTTGCAAAAAGGAGGTCTTTGAATTTACTAGCAGATAGATATTTTTTGCATGAGGAGAATATTCAGGCTTTTTTCACTGATATTGGGTGCATTTATCCAAATTAGATTTGAACATCTTGAATCTTGATATTCTAATGTGGTAAACCTTTTGATATTTTTTCTGCTCTGTAAAGGAAGGGTGAATGCAGTAAAGCCATGGGCTGGTTCTTCCTATATTAAATAGTCCATTGCTAATGTGTGAGGAATATTAATAGGAGGAAGAAGAATCTACATGCCTTCCTAGCAGTGCATGCTATTGGGAGGATCTTTAACATTCACAAAGTAAGGTTTGAACATCTATATAGATGAGATACGTATTCCGTTTCATGATGGATTCGATCTACCCTGAGAACAGTCTCTTGTGTGACAAATGCACCCAGGACAGGTCTGAGACGGAATCCTGGAAAATAGTTGTAGGAAATATGGTAAAGCCTCTATCTAAAGAGATCTTATTAGTGATGAATGAGCTTTTTGGATATGCAGTAGGTTTTAGTTCAGTTGGGTAAGGGCTATCTGTGTCTACTGTTGGTATTTTTTCTTGTTTAAAGTTGTGGTATTTTCCTCCCCTTCTCTCAAATATCATGTCTGTCTCACGGTGTGACAGTAATACTGTTGTGGCTTTAAATTTCAAACTAAGTTGCCAATATTTGAATAATATAGCTAGGGAAGTTTCTCTGGGGAAAGTTGCCTTTGGAGAGAAGAACAGAGACTGGTGGGAAGACACTGTGTTAACCCAGCAAATTAATGGTCAGATATAACAGGGCTTTTCTTCAAGGAAGTCTGAATCACCATTACAGATAAAATGTGTGTGTGTTTTTTTTTTTAGTGAGAAGATAGCTAATTGAATTGTCCCGTCCCCCCCCCCCCCCATGTTGGTGACATTTAAAATGGAAACCAGGATTTTTTGGGGGTGGTTGTAAAAGCTTGTTGAAATCTTCTGTATATGCCAAAATATGTTTTTTTTTAATTTAAGCTAGCCAAAGAATACTTGTGCCTTGTAAAAGTACGGTATTTTTCATTTAAAGAAAAAAATAATCCTTCTGAGTTGTGAAATTAAATGCAAGGCAAAATAAAAGATGCTGAGAGTTTAGCTGGTATTTTATTAAAAATCCCGTCAAAAGGTACAATAATGCAGAAATATTTATAACACCACAAATAGTAATGTTTGTGTTATTACTTGACTTTTTTTTTTTTTTTTACTTTTGTAAGCTTTTTTAAGATCAGTGTTGATATGTGATAGTATACAATCAAAGGTTTTGTTTTTTCTAATTTTCGTTAGTTGACTGTGGAAAAAAATTGTCATCTTTATTTTAACAACTTTTCATAGAAGGGTGTTATATTTTCCACTATAATAAAAGCCATTAAGATACTTTCATTATGAACGTAATTGAATTCAAAATTTTTACTCTCATGACATATGACAGTATTTGTGTAGTAGTGGCACTTGTCCATTTTGGATTATTTTCTGGCTATGAATATTATACGATTTCTAGTTAGTGAATTACAGTATGATGTATGGCATACTTGAAATGGTATATAAACAGTATATAGTTGGAAAATTGCAATTTTTTTGTTTTACATCTCAAACTTGCATACCTTTTGGGGCGTGGGGGAAGTAGTGTAACAGGCAACTCAAAAAAAGCATAAGGGTAACCTTGAAAAATTACAGGGAAATTTCCACAACAGATACACTAGTAATGCTGGTTTAATAATGATTTCCTGTCATGAACTATTTTTATCATATGCCTGCTCTCTGACGTGGCATTCTATTTAACGTTTTTGAGAGCCATGTTTTAATCAGATTAAGCTCAAGGAAACCGATAGGTATCTGTTTGGCTCATGGCTTCTGCTTCTGTTTCTTATTTAGTCATAAGACTATTGTTGCTGGAATCTTTTTTAAACACATTTTGCTTGAATTGCAGCAGGAGTGCAGCTTATACTGTGTAAGTCTTAAGGCTGTGTGTCAGTGGTTTTCATGATATATGCACAACGTGCATTACAGAATTATTTTGTAAATTTAAGAAGACTAATACAAAATGTGTTCCTTTCCTCTAGGTGATTAAATAGCTAAAAATAAACATCTATTTTTAGTTTCAAACATAGTGATGTTTCTTAGGAACAAACTAGCCAAAAACAATGTTAGGAAGGACTGATACTGAATAATACTGCATCTAATCTCCTTATGTAAAACAAAAATCCTTAATAACACAGCAGATATTCTGAAGTCATTTTATCTGGTATGCAACATGAATAATCTGTTTCATACATTAGATGTCATGACTATAAAATGTTACTCTTAATAAAACTATTTTAACATCAATATTTTTATGTAGTCATTTTATTAAGTTAGATCCAACAAAAAGTTTATAAGCAAGATTATTAGTTATGTTGCCCAGTCCTTTGTGTGCATTGGACATTGAGGAACTGATCCAACAAGGTGCTGAGTGTCTCCTGTGAGCTGTTGACTACTCTTGACTCCTAGTAAACTTAGTGCCTCATAGGATGTTGTTGGCACCATGCAGGATCAGGGTCATGGGACTGAATTTTAAAAAGCACTGTATGTATTTGTGCTCATAATTTTAAGTGCACAAATTGAGTAAATACATGGTTAATGACCCATTAGGCATGTGCAAATACAGATCTTTGCTCTCACAAAAAATAAAGGCTGTGTTGAGGCCTTTTTTAAAAGCTTTGTTTATACTGTATATACCTCCATGGAAGCATTTACTTGACTGATATTCTGGAAATCCAGTCATCAACGAGTTAAACATGTAATTTGTTTCTTTCCATACTAAGATTAGTTGTCCTTTAAAAATAGGCATTAACTCATTATGCAAGGAAATTCTAAGGGAGAAAATAAAAATATATTTTTTAACATAGTAATAATTTCTCTTTCTAAATTTTGAAAGTACATATAGGATCAAATTCTTTTCTTGAATGTCTCCCCTCAGAGTACACCGGTATAAATGGGGTTTGTACATATGTATCCAAGGGCATATTTTAATCTTTAGTAATTTATGCCAGTCCTATTGCTTGTTTTTTAAAATAATATAGACAAATTAAAACACAGCTTTTTAAAATAAGTTTCATATGAAAACAATAGCTATGGTAGATTTAAACATAATAATATACTAATTTCAGTGCCTTAACAGAATGTCTTTTAGACTGCGATAGGGCATATGTGATGGTTACTGATTTGCTGGTAGGATGCAGTCAATTGAACTAGCATAGTACCATATATTAGTCTAAATAGTGATTGACTATGTTGACCATTATGGAGAGATGTGTGCTATATAATATGATACTACATATAGGAAGGCTAGAGAAAGCACCCACAATTTTTATTTGGGTACTTGGGGCACTGACATAAATTTTTTGAAGCAGTTAACAAACATTCTCAAATCTTGTTCCTCTGGTTTTATTGTACCTTTGCCTGAAAGCATTTCAGGCAAAATGATCTTTGAAAAATGGCTTATGTAGTGATGATGATTTTAGGGATGTATTGCAATTTTGCTATACTTGTCAAAAATTAACATTGGTGAAATATTTCATACATATGCTGTAGGTTGCATTTCAGGTGAACTTAAATAGTTAGGAGCACAATAAGCAAATGTGTACTTTTTGAAATTTTGACTGAATCTTACAACATTTGTTGAAATCTTTACAAGATATTCATCTATTTGTAGCATCATATAGGTCTGTCTCCCCATCTGTCTCTGTTTTTCATGTAGACTAGGTTCTGATACTTTTTTTTTTTCACTTTAGTACTTATTCATTGAGCCTGCTATAATGCCATTTCTATAACAGTTCTTTGTCTTCCAGCTTTTATTGATCATTTATGATTAAAATACAAGATTTTTTTCTGAGGGAAAAACTTAACAAGCAATCAATACATTTAGTTTAATTTAGACTTAATTTAACTATGTATGGTAGGAAAAGTAATTTAACTGAACCTAGGTATGTCCTATGAAATAATTCTAGTAATAACACAGTGTGAAGCCAAAATCTGAGGAACAGGAAGAAGAATATGGAATATTTTAGTTCAGTGCATTATTTTCTGACATGTAACCTTTCTGCTGGGCCAGATTTATTAAGGAATTTATATGACTTTTATCTTTTATATGTAACTACTCATCTCAGGTTCAGAGTCCTTACCAATAAATCCTTATTTAACAGGATATCCCTGAGACTCTTTTAGTCCAAAAAAAAAAAAAAAAAAGTGTCATCTGGTTTAACTAAAATCTTTGCATTACTTGGCGGTGGTTTCTTTTGTATGTGGTGCTTAGAGCTCATTGAAGCTCAAACGCTACAGGAAATGCAAATCATGCAAATCATCCTCACACTGACGATGTACAGTGGCGTGATTGAATGGCAGTACGTATGGCTCGTGGGCTGACCACATGAAAGGAGTCATTTAAAGACCAGATGAGCTAAAGCTGGGTTAAGTTAGACTATGTGTGAGCTTCAAAGCTTATAGAATAGCATCCTTTTTAAAAATAAAATTTATTTTATTAATAACACCTGTAGCAAGTTTTAAATAGTGAGGAAATAGATGGTTGCACATTACATTAAATATATGCCATACTTAACTCAGAAGGGGCAACATTTTTTTAAAATCTCAGGTATGCCAAAATGTATGTATTATGTTTTCTTTCATTTTTCCACGCAGTGTATAAGTGTAGACTCATTGTACTTGTTTGCTGTATACATTTCCAGCACTGACTGTGCTCTCCTTTGCCAGGTAAAGCTCCCAATAAAGATAAAAGGGAGTTTTGTGGGAGTAAGGAAGACAAGATTATTGGGCCCTCCATATACGGGGGTGTGTGTGTGGGGGGGAGTTTGCTTAAAGCATTTTCTGTTTTTTCTTTAGCATTTATAACAGCTTTAATTTTATTATATTTTGTAAAAAAATATTGTATCAGTTTTTCCAATGCTTTTGAGGTGGTCTTTAAAAGAATACTGTACTGAGAGTTTATATATTTAATTCAATAGTTGCACATTTATTGGATTCAGTATATGCAGTGGCAGCTAAGACAGAAGTTATGTTGGTTTAAGTTTTCTTTTTTGTTTTTTAACTTGATTTGATTATTGTTTGTGAAACAGGGTTGAATTCAATATGCAGAAAATGTATGAGAACAATTAGAGAAAGGAAAGACATTGAGATTGCCAGTAGCATAATAATATAACTTATTTTCTTACATTATTATCAAAATCAATAAAGAGTGAATGATTAAAATAAATTAAAAACAGACATTTCCACTGCTGCTTGTCACCATTTGTGTTGGCACAGGTGACTGTGGTTAGAGTGGCAGTCTTAAGAGGGAGTCTAGAAATATGATTTCCTTTTTAAATGTTAACTGTTTTTTTTTTAAACCTATTCAGAGTTAGATGCAACACACACAACTGAAGGTTGAGAAAAGTCTGTCTAGGACCTGATCCTGTAAACCTTATTGTGAGCAGTCATTACTCACACAATTTGCCCCACTGAGTTAGGACATCTATCATGAGTAAGGTTTGCAGGGTCATGAACTATAATACACATATCCTATTGGGTGTTCTTTCTGATTCATCTTTCTTCAAATCCTGCCCAACTCATCTTTGAACAGATGTTTGTTACTTTTTTTCCTATTGATAACTTTGGCAGTTCGCTTCATGATTTAAACACGTGTGTAATTCTGTGAAATTCTGTTTTCATGTCTTGAGACTAGTTTGTGCCTTTCCTTTAAGCTCAGTCCATGGTCTCTTGTTTAGAAGAAGATTTATTTTCAAACAGTTTGTTAAAGTAAGTTCATTCCTTTCCTATATTGTATTGTATACCTCAGGTCAGTGCCTGGATTATGGTAATCTGGGGTTTTAGGCAACTCCCCACGCAGTGACTGTGCCATGACATTCCACCTCTCCTCCCCGCTCCATCACACATACCATGAACCTGTCCTTTCTTAGGGTAGTAGGGAGTTGCCTATGCAAGAACCTTTGGTGGGGGATCCACCACCACTCCTCTTTGGACAGGTCATTTTCCCCCCCCCCCCCCCACACACACACAGAGTCCCCTTCTGTGATGTTGTTTTGGGCCTCCCAAAAAAACAGATTAACAACCTGTAAAAGGAACTGGGCAGTTTATACCTCTCAGAGCTGTGGTTTCAGTGTATCTGCAGATGCAGAGTGTCTTCTCAGCACTGGGTATACTTGGATTATGTTAACAAGGTTTTCTTCACTAAATAGGGCTACATGCACAGTTTTAAAAAAATGAAAGCGAGATCCTGAACTCATCACAGGATTTCAGTTATTGGGTCCTTTCTCAACCCTGCTTCATGTGTTTCCTCATCTCAGGTGTGTGGCAAACATAATCATATCTTGAGTATGATGCTGTTTATAGATTTTTAGAGATATGTGGTGAATAGCACCAAGTCTCTTAGATTAGAATTTGTCCTCCAATCTTCTTCTGAACTAGAAACACATTTGTTTTAAACCTTAATTTTTTTACCTCTACCAAATCCCGTTTCCTCTCTCAATTAAGGGTCTGATCCAAAGGCCACTGAAGTGAATGTAAGTCTTTTAACTGACTTCGGTGGGCCTTGGATCAGGCTCTAAATTAAATAGCTTTTTTTTTTTTTTTTAAAGTTGAAGCTGTCACATGGCCTTCAAGTCACTCTGCTGGCCTCCAGGTGTTGCAGAGGCCTCAAACTAGTAAGGTCGCATACAATAGCAGACATACTGCAATATCTGGGTACAATATGGATTATGTTTTTATAAAATGAGATTAAAATAGCAACTGATCCTTTTTAATCATAGCAGTGTCAGCAAGTAGTACAGCTGTGCAGCCCAAATTCCTCTCTCAATCCCCACTTTTCTTCTTAAGTTTTCTTGATGATACTCAAATGACCCTAAAATATGTGTTCCCCATTTCTAGTTCTTTGTAGTCCCCATGGCCTTGTCTTAAGGTAGTGTTGTTTCTTGGGCCAGTGACTCATGGACATGGGAAATATTATTTTCCTGAACCCTCTCCATTATTTTCCTCCTACACTGATTGCTACCTTACAATGCAATGTCCTTCAAATTCATAACTCCTGCACGGTAGCCTATTGTTGGCCTGCTGAGCACACATTTATACTCCTAACACACACAACTAATTTAAAGTGATATTAAGAATGAGAAGCAAGGCAAGACCCAGATATTGCAAAACATATCCCCAAATGCTGTGATAGCCAGATACAACAGATTACAGAAAAAGCAGAAAGGAACTGTCACCTTTTTCATTTATAATGATTTAATGTAGCTTGTTAATTGTTTTTATATTTAAGAGTGAGGACATAAAGTAGAGATCCTGTAAATATCTGTCCCTTAGAGCTCAAGATTTTATAAAGGTCTTGAATTTTACAGTAAATTTCTTTCCTTTCTTCCAGAAAATATACTAAAGATGTAGAGAGAAAATTAATCCCATATGATCTTAGAGTTACTGGTTGTCCAGAGCTTTTAAAAAAAGGATCATCATACTTTCCAAAGATTATCTCCAGTCACCTTGATGAACAGCTTGACAAAAATTTCCTTTTCAAGACCCCTTAAAATGATACTGTATGCATTCCCAAAGCATTGTTGGAAAAACTGTTTTTTGAACAATGTGATCAAAAAATCTCATTAACACTATTCAGTTTTTAGTAGAAGTTGGAAACTAAAGAATTTCACCAGCTTCCTGTGATCTTTTTCAAAATGGAAAAGATTCATTCATTCTTTTGATACCACAAATTAGGTATCTTCAACAGTTGTCATGGCCATAGTTTCAAATGGTTCAAGTTAGGATATTACTATTTCATAGATATATATTGGAGTCAAGTAGAACAAAAGCAAAAAATATAAGAAATCTGAAGACAAGATACAGACTGAATGTCCTTTTTATCAGACCTGAAGAAGAGCTCTGTGTAGTTTGAAAGCTTGACTCTTCGACCAACAGAAGTTGGTCCACTAAAAGATATTAACTTACCCACAATGTCTGATTCAAGAAAGCATTCAGATGCTATGATGATTAGGGACATATAAATACATGGATGAATATTTAGATCCTTCTAAATGTACAGATGAATTGAACAGTGGTTATTGATAAGACATAGGCACGGTATTGTGGTTTGAGCACTGGGTTGGAATACAGGAACTTCTGAGTTCTAATCAGAGTACTGATTCCGTCTGTGGCTATAAAGTAGCCACTTAATACCTGAGCCTCAGGTTGTGTATATGTGAAATGAGGATAATAATGCTGACAGTGAGCACACTTTAAATGTGTCCTTTTACTGTTAAGTAAGGCATTAACAATATGAGCACATATTCTCTTATGTGAAATAATTCTTTTAATGCCTTATTTAATGATAAATTAAAAGGGAAGAGTTTAAGGACATCCCCTGAACTGTATCTACCTCTCAGGGATTTTGCAATAAAGAGTTGTTTGTAAAACACATGGAAGCTTAAAAACATTATAATAGTACTAATTATTATTTACAGAATGGGCAAATCTCAAAATGTTCCAAAGCTTAACTTTAGTTTGCTTGCTCAGCAAATTGGGTTGAAAATGTAATAGGAACAAAATTCAAAGTACTACCATTTTCCAATCTGTGCCAGAAGTGCTGTGAGACCAACCTTTCTTGTGATATTTTGGCACGTCTCGTTTCTTTTTTGTCCAAATGGAAGAATTGCAAGGGAATGCGCGCACACACACACACACACAGATTCTGTATATTTTAGAACCTATGAAAGGTTTGTCTTGAATCAGGTTCCAGAAATGGGTGAAAGATTTGGGGGATTATCTTTTTTTAAACTAGCTCATCCATCCATATGGCAAATGTGTATTGCATACTAATGTAGATGAAGTAGTCTATATCAATCTTGTTGGATTTTTAACCATGAATTAGGGAAAAAATTAATAGGTTAATATTTAAAAAAAACTTTTTGAAAGGATTCAATGTTTTCATACATTTTCAGTTAGCAGTCTCTCTTTTGAGACTAACACTTGTTGTACAGGCAGTCCTCAACTTTACAACATTAGACTTACAATGAACAGCACTTATGTTTCTGAATTGACCCCCTGATTCGACTTACGACAATTGGTTTTACCTTTATGATGCTCAGTCCCGCAATGGACTGTATTGCAGTTCCGAGTTACAATGTTTCGACTTACAACACAATTTTCAGGAACCAATTTTGTTGTAAGTGCCTGTATTCTTCTTTGAGCAATCTTTGGTCATTTGGTTTCCGAATTAAAGTTCTTACCTTTCAGATTTATGTATTTAACACTTCTCTTCTTCCTCCATATTCTCTTCTGTATTTCTCTGATACTCTCTGTCCTTCTGGTTGGTCTCCTATCCCCAGTGTCAGCAGCACCAGATGTAGCAGTTGTAGCAAAGCAAGCTGCCTTTCTTTTCACACTCACTCTCTTGTTCTATCTTAGTAGGGTTGCTGTAGCTAGAGACTTATGTTACCAAAACACATGAGATAAAATGATCAGTCACTATAGATTACACTAAAAATTGTGTTGCATATATAGATCCAAATCAATGCAAAATGTATTTAATGTGGCTGAGGAGTAACTTTTATTATGTGATCCCCTTTCCAGACACTTAATTCTGGACAAAATTTTCCTTCAGGATGAAATTAAATATTTTTGGAAAGTTTGCTTAAATTCTGTTGGGTAATTCAAAAATGGCCAAAGTGCTGAAAAAGTATTTCTTTTATCTGAGATCTCAGATAACTTAACCATATTTATTTTTTAGTTCAATTCTGGCATGGATGTAGTTATTAATGAATGTGCACTTTGCTAAGTTTGAAAATTTGATTGCGAACAATCAGTGATTGATAATAATGTACAGTTTATATAGAATATAACATTCCTTATTGATTTACTTTTGATCTGGGCCAAGTACTATCCTCAGATCCCAACCTGTATTATTTTTAATGTTTGATTATTGTTTAAAAAGTGATGAAAAGGGATATAAATGTAAAATATTATATATAACTTTATGGTTGAGAATTTGCATTGACAAAAATCAGGGCATTTAAAGTTATGATTCCCATTGCCACTTCAAGTGTCCGTATTGCATATACTGTACAGTATGTATTAAGATAGAATAGTTATCACTCTATGAAGTAACAACAAATATTACATATGCATGAAGGGGCTGCATTACATTTGAGGGGGAACCATACTTTGAATTTCCTGGTATTTTCATGGGTAAAATCTCACCATAATGGGTAACAGATTTTCAGTTACTACATCTATATTTTGTGTGCATATATATTAAAAGAATTTTCATGAATATCTGATTTTTTTCTATACATTTCCTAATGCACTGCAATGTTGCCTGTTACTGACAAACTTCTGATAGCGATCATATGCCTCTAAAAAGAGAACTTCCTCAAGCAATATATCCACATGAAAACAGTTTGGAGATGCTCACATTCTCTCTCTGTCTCTCTCTCACATGTTACATTTTGGCACATCATAGAAGCAGGTAGCATATCTACTACCTGCTGTTGAAAGTGTTGAAGATACTGAATTATTTATTCTATCTTCTACACTATCCAAAATCGTTTTGGGTAGTTTGACACATCACGGTCTTCCATATGGATACTTCATGGTGACAGAGTTGCCAGCTGCTCAGGTTTTGTGACAGTCTCAGTTTTTCAAGGACTGAGTTAGTTTTCTTGGGAGAATCCTGCTTTTCCTAAGACCCCCATTCTTGTGCAGGGGTAACAACCTTTAGGGTAAACACATAGGGGTGCTGATATTTGTGAAAATTAGCTACAAAAGTTAGCTGCCACAAGAAGTTTTTAAAAGGCGTTGGAGTTATCTTTAGGGTTTTAGATGCTCAGATTTAATTTCAGAGTAACATAATATTAGAAAAACTTGAAATACATTTTTCACAAAATAATGTGCTCCTATCAGCAATAGCCCTCAAACGTGTACATAGTATTTGGAGATCAAATTGCAGAATTGACATAAGAAACAATCACTCACCTGATACGTCTGAGTGACACCAGAATTGTAAAACTGCTTAACAAGGTGCTTGAGGCTCTGATCCTTTTCTGTTCTTAGAATATTCAAGATGCAAGAGGAGATTCTTAAGAAGGACTTCTCCAAAAGCAGAAAATTTATTAGTCCTTTAAATGGAGTAATGACTTTAATTGTGCAAAACTGCAAAAACATTGAGAATCAGCCTTGGTCTGAATTTGCCCTATGTTTATGAACTCATGGCTTGTTAGAACTTTATCATATTTACGTACTGTCCATATAAAACTTGCACAATTCTTTTGCTGCATTTTGAGTGTAACCTATTTCATTGGGATAGCTCTTTGGGGAAGTCACATGCTGTGGTCTAGAAAGGCCATTGATACCACTTCTGGTTCTAGTGAATGCTATGTAAACACAAACCAGAACCATGTAGTTGGTTCACTGTGAGATTTAACCATGAAAAAATAGGGAACTATATGAAATTTAGAGCCTAGAAATTATAGAGGTACTATTCAGCACTCCATGTCTTCCCTTTGCAGACTCTCTCAATGAATTTGTGGATTTTTAAAAGCATGCACCCAGTGGTCTCTTCCTTGGCCTGTCTCAATGCACCTGTCTATTCTAGAATAGATAGAACTAGCTTCCCATCCTCCACTCCTCTGGGACAATGCTCCTCTTACACCTCATTGATGTTGCAGAGGGCCTTGTACAAGCCCTCTGCCAACGGTTTAATTTCACCTACTGGGAGTCCTCACCGCTTGATGTTGCACTGTATTTTGTGAACATTTTTTTAAATTATTATTTATTTTTAAGGTATCTGAAAGGGATGAAGAAGCTATGCAGCTATGGCTTTTCCCTTCCATCATCCCAGCTATGTCTGTTTGGTCTTGACCCTTTCTGTTTATTGAAGCAGAGGAGATTATGTATTTCATGGTGAGCAATCTGCCCTTAAAGTGAAAATGTGTATCTGTCAGTAATTAATTGTAGTCAAATATAATTACAGATCAGGAAGAAAATTACTACCATACTCTTAGTAAAATTCAGGATGCTTCAGTGCAGTTACCTAAAACAGAGAAAGCATTCTTTAAAGAATCTTTAGTTAAATATAAAAATCTTATCTCTAAAAGAATCTATTTCAAGCTTACTTCTTGATGTTATAGTTGAATAAAAAGTATGTATCTGGTTAGCTGTTGTTTGAAATCCTTTTTCAGTGTCTCTTGAATTAGAGGGCACATAAAAAAGTGTAATACAGATTTAGGGCTGTAGATTTTAGAGCTGGTGTAAATCAGTGTAAGAAATCAGTAGATTTGTCCCAGCTGAAGATCTGACCCTTAAAATTGGAATCTGAGCTAAACTGCAACTTGGCTTTATGTCTGATTGTATGAAAATATTATGGTGAGGTGCTGAAGTAACATTCAGTGAACCCAAATAGCTGGGAATAAAGACAAAATAGTAAGCACATTTATCAGTCCCCTTGAATTGTTAAAGGATGAGATTTTCCATAGTGTACACCATTAGGCTAATTTATTTCCCATTGAAGTCAACAGTAGCTTTACCTTAAGGGCTTGTGTTCAACCACAGCACTACAATGGCACAGCTGTACCACTGTAGAACTTTAGTGAAGATGCTACTACGCCATCGGCATAGTTAATGAATCTCCGATCAACATAATACTGTCTATGCCAGGGGCTAGGTCGGTATAATTATGTCGCTCAGGAGTGTGCATTTTTCACACCCCTGAACGACGTAGTAATACTGATATAGGTCTGACTGTAGACCTGGCCTTAGTTCTAATAGGAGCAGTTAGGTCAACACTGAGTGCTTTTGAAAATCCCACCCACAGTGCATATCTTTAATACGTGTCTGAAGACGCATGCCTAAGGAGGAACAGAGTAGAGAACTGGGATATGTAACAGTGGTTCTGGAAAACCACCACCATCACCACCAAAACCAACAAAAATAGTCGGAAGGGGACTAACAGGATTTTGCTCAGATAGAGATGGGGTTGATGTACGGAAAATTTGGTTGGATGGAAGGGATGATATACAGGAAATCCTTCTGAGTTTGCCAGACAGGAGGTTCCATACTTTTGGAAACTATATCCAGAGGATCAAGATTTCCCAATACACTGAGCAACGGGGCATAATACTAGAAAATATTCTTATAACAAATACATCAAAAAGGCATTGGGCATTTAAAATATTTTGTACATATAATGAAATGAGCACTTTGTACAGTCTTAAATAAAAACAAAAACAAAATAAACCCTTTAAAATAAATGAACAAATAGGAATTATGAATATTTACTGCTTATATTTTCCTATGAACATATAGTAATTACAAGAAGAAAAATATTTTTCTTTATAATTAATATTTGTAAATATTTATGAAAGTACATAATAAATAAATGACGACGAAAGGGATGACAACCTTGTGACTTGTTCTGAAAAATAAAGAACATTACAATAGTAAGACTTAATTATTTTTTGTAAACATTTCAAATTACTCTATTTAAAAAAAGTCTTTAATTTATAGAATATATTTTATAATATCTATAAGCCTCCTGGATAATAGTACATGCCACATGAAAAAGATATTAGTTAATTTATCATTTATTATATTGTATATTGAAATATATTATCATTTATTAGTGTTATCATTGTTCAGAAATTCAAAGTCATGTTTTAAGGAAAACAGAAAAGCTTTTTTATGTTTTATTGTAATTTATGCATTCTCAATATAAGCACATAAAAATATAACTTTTAGAAGAGGTCACATCTAAATTATATATGGTATTAAACCAAAATACCTCATCTAGTATACATGTAATTAATAAGAATATTTGATGTACAATTAATGTTTAATTTTAAAAGATAACATAAATCCAAATCCTCAGACCCGTGTGCACCTGAGTAGCTGGTCTGGTCTCATAGTAACTTTGTGAGATGGTAAAGCAGGGAGGGAGGCGTGCTCCCTAACAGATATGAAGTCACTGCTACATCCCAGAGGCTAGTAGCCACTTTCATCCTGACACACTTGCTCCCCAGGGAGAATCCGGTTATGAGTGTACTACCACATTTTTCTGGCCCTTTCTCTAATCCCACATTTTGCATGCTGGTGTACAGGAGGTCACCATGGAGCTGAGCTCCATGTTGTGCCTTGCCCTATCCAAATCTTTCCCCTACTTTCCTGAAGGGCTGGTTCACATTGGTCTCAGTGCAAAATTTGTCTCTTTAAAATACTATTAACTACTTTAATATTTAGATATAGTTAATCGTGACAAAGTTCCTCCTCTATCTTGGTGGGTCCTGCGCGTATTGGCGGATTTTCTTGCCTCAGAGATTCACCATGTGGGTTGGGGAACGGCCCAGAGACCTTCCCTTCTGGAAGAAGCCACAGTCCAGATCAATTGGGAGGTTTGGGGGGAACCCAGGCCCACCCTCTACTCTGGGTTCCAGCCCAGGGCCCTGTGGACTGCAGCTGTCTATAGTGCCTCCTGTAACAGCTGCATGACAGCTACAACTCCCTGGGCTACTTCCCCATGGCCTCCTCCAAACACCTTCGTTATTCTCACCACAGGACCTTCCTCCTGGTGTCTGATAATGCTTGTGCTCCTCAGTCCTCCAGCAGCACACCCTCTCAGCTCCTTGCACCTCTTGCTCCCAGCTCCTCACACTCTCACCACAAACTGAAGTGAGCTTCTTTTAAAACCCAGGTGCCCTGATTAGCCTGTCTTAATTGATTCTAGAAGCTTCTCCTTAATTGGCTCCAGGTGTCCTAATTAGCCTGCCTGTCTTAACTGGTTCTAGCAGGTTCCTGATTACTCTAGTGCAGCCCCTGCTCTGGTCACTCAGGGAACAGAAAACTACTCATCCAGTGACCAGTATATTTGCCCTCTACCAGACTCCTGTACCCCCCTAGTCTGGGTCTGTCACATAATGTAATTTCATAACAAAACTATGACACTATCCCACTTATTCTTCATAGAGATATTATTATGTGATTATGGCATAACTATGATGTATTTTATGCAAGATAGATCATATGAGATAGCCTTGAAAAGGCTATGATTTACTGACTATGATTATCCTATTTATATGCTTGTATCATTTGGTATCTGAATATTGTCTGTACATCTATTACACTTGGGAAACACCCATTAGGCAGAATGCAATCAGTCTAGATGACTGGCTAGGAAGGGCCATTAGAGAAAACAATAGGCCTTAGAAGAAGTTCATTTCCCACCGGGAAGCCTTCCTGAGGATGCTACAAACAGCTTCTGAGTCATGGCTGCTATGACAGTACGGGGGCATGTGACCAGATCACTTGGTACTTGACTCCATCTTGGAATACCAGTGTTTTTCCACTGAAAGGTGTGGGAACCAAGCTTGGAGACAAAGGGTTCCCGTCATATACAAAAGTTATTTAAGGCAGGGAAGTGACATCATTGAGGCTCTTCGCTGACTCCCCACTCAAAGAAGACTCTTGAAAACACCTGAAGAACAAGGACTGAACCGGGGGGAAGGGCTGGACCCAGGCTAGAGGGATTTCTAGCCTGTGAAAGAAATACCTGGGGTATTAAGCTGCAATACAGCTTGCCCTTTAAGATCCTGCAGCCAGCTTAAATCATCATTTAGGGTGAGAATTTGCTACTCCTATCCAATCTCTGTAGTATATTAAGCTTAGATTGTGGTTTTTTTGTATTTGCTAGGTAATCTGCTTTGATCTCTTTGCTATCCCTTATAATCACGTAAAACTATCTTTTGTCGTTAATAAATTTGTTTTTGCTTTATCACAAACCAGTGTGTGGAAGTTATAACTTGGGGCTAAAAGCTATTGTATATTTCCTCTCCACATTGAGGGAGGGGGAAAATGTCATGAGGTTATGCTGTACAGATCTCTATGCAGCAGTATAATTTTGGATTTGCCCTCCAGATGGGGGGTGTGCAGTTGAGTATCTGGACAGTTCGTTAGCTGAAGCCTTCCCACGGAGAGTTGATCTCAGCGCCTGTATGTAGTTGCAGCTGCGTGTGTCCCTACCTGTATGTGTGCTGGAGGGGGCTTGAGGGCTTGTTGCAACAGTACAGTGTAAAGGGAGCCCACACTGGTGGGTCAGGAAGCCTTAGTGATACCCCAGTTCCCACTGTGGGGAACCAGTCACAAAAACATAACCATCATTCATAGTATGCCTCATTGACCGGTTACTATTTA
This sequence comes from Malaclemys terrapin pileata, assembly GCF_027887155.1. Classification (NCBI taxonomy): domain Eukaryota; kingdom Metazoa; phylum Chordata; order Testudines; family Emydidae; genus Malaclemys; species Malaclemys terrapin. Next base: position 57,238,646 of record NC_071515.1, read on the forward strand.
TTTGACTTGCAGTAGTATGCATAAGCCCTAATTCAGGATCAGGGCCCCACTGTGCTGGGTGCTGTATAAATTCACATCTAGCCATGATCCTTGCCTTAAACAGCTTGCAGTCAAAGGTATTATGAAATATAATGATATTTGGGATAAAACTGTATGAATGTTCAAAACTGTAGAACTTACACAACACATTAGGGTTGGAAGTGAAGCTGTTTACCAAATCCAATTGAAATTTTAGGAAGGAATTTTATCTAGAGATAGAATACAATAATCTAAATCATAATTTGGGTGGAATACAATAATCACCTCTAGTCTTGTGAAAAGTGTCCTGGGATTTTTAATTAGTACAGGAAGTCAAAAATCTCAAGAAAAATCTATTATCCAAAGAGTGCACCTCCAACATCACAGTGTCTTAAACATCCTGCTGATGGATGGATCAGTATGGATTCAAATAGGATCATCTAAAAAATATTCCTTCCTGGGTTTTCCCTAGAGGTTTCATATACAAGTGCTGATCAAATATAATTCTGGATCATGAAATTGTAAGACCTAATATAATACATATATGGGAAGAGTTAACAGTGACTACACTTATTTTCCTGAGTGCTGTGTGTTTCAATCACAAACTTTTGGCACAATCTTGCAAAAAAAGATATATGGACCTGAATCTCCACTCAGCTAAGGAGAGTTTTATGCTGCTGCTGCAAGCTCTAAATCTGCCACACCTTCTTCCCTCTTCAACACACCCTCTGTTTTGCCACACTGGAGGTAGTGGAGCCACCTTTGTGCTGACAAAAATACTTTGCCAGTTACTATAGACATAAGTGAAATTAAAATGTAAAGCTTTTTATATGTTACTGCTCGTCAGTGTTTTACTATAAACATTTTAATAGATCTATGCAGAATTCAGACTATCTTGTGCACAAATCATGGCCCTGATCCTTCAAATACCTCAGCATCTGCTTAACTTAATTCACATAAGTAGTTCCACCGATGTCAAAGGGGCTACTTACATGATTAAAGTTAAGCACAGGCTTATGTATATGCAGGATGGGGGCTTGTAGAGTGTGTGCTTACTGGGCACTGAAGTCCAAAGCAGTTCAGCCTGTCTTCAAAGAGATGTTGCTGCTATATTTGGGATTAATTCTGGTTGTGTTGGAGAAGTGGTCATTTAAAACACTGCAAAATGCTTGGGATACTTTGGGGTGACCACTAAGAACAGATGGTTGTTTAAGAAAGGTGATCTTTAATGCAGGTGTCAGGGTAGTATGTACAGTAGTTATAATGTAAAGAAATGTACTGTATGTATTAACATGTTTGTAGTCGTGATGGGTCTGGATAAGAATACTGTAATAGCAGTTTAAATGTACTTTTTGTGAGATGGTAAGCTAATGATGTAGCTGTTAATTTGAATTTAGCAGACATTTTAAATATAGGTTTCTCTTACAGAGACAAAAGTTGCAATTTAAAGCTCTTTGGTGGTCTAAAAACAGCTTAATTCTCTAGTAGCATGGTAATAAGTACTAATCCAGCTTATACAGTGATTGTAGTATGTCATGTTTGTGAAAGATTGCCTAACTCTGCTTTCTCTGGGTTTTATGTTAATTTTTTTAAATTAAACATAAAACCTTATAACATCTTTATGCTGAGATAAACGGTTCAATTTAACTTGTGCTCAAGCAGCAGCTGTCAGGAATTATCATGTTTCCAGCGTTCTTGCTATCACCTTGTGTCCTTACCTCCTGGAAAGACTCAGTGGGATGATAAAGCTCACCTTGTTAGGATTTATTACTTAAATAATAACCTGAGGTAAAATGAAAGTAGATGTCACATAGAATGACAACTGATATATATTTATGTCACACATTACATTATAATAAACTTTCCTTTCCTACCCTAGTAGTAGGTGTTAAGTAGAAATACTCTTCAACATATCCTCCGGTGCCCTGCATGAGTCCATTAGCCATATACACTACTCCTCTGTGGGCATGTTCACAATGACTTGTACTGTCAGGTGTTATTTAAGCTTATAATGCCTAAGGAAATTGGTTATTGCCGGTAGTTAAAGCTATTGTACCAGTAAAGAAGCAAAGCTGAGGGCAGCTAATGTGTGTAGGTTTATGTTATAGAAATACTCTGGGACATTTTTAGGGGATCAGTGAGGACATTTTATAATACCATTATGGATTTATATTTTGTTTGCAGTCACAGTAGGAAAAGTAAGCAAAACCATTCAAATTCTAAATTTGGGGTTTGCTAATCATTATAAAACTTGCTCTTGTCATTGGTTAATTCATGAGACTGGTAATGAAGGGTGATTTTGTTAGTAAAAGTCTTACCACTTTTTTAACATTTAGATACTTTAACCCTATTCTTTGTGTCTCAATGGCTAAAACACTCATCCAAGTCCTTATCATTTCCCTCCTTGATTACTGCAAACCTTCTCCTTTTATGCTTCTCTGACTCCCACCCCTTTAGTTTGTCCAGAATGCTGCTGCAATGATTATTGTCGGTTGATATGACCATGTTACTCTTTTCTTTGAATCGCTGCACCGCGGGTGCTCCCCCCTTACACACCACATCAAGTTTAAACTGCTCAACTTCACCTTGAAGGCCCTGCACAACTCTGTTGTAGCCTATATCTTGCATCTCATTTCTCATAATGTTCCCCGTCCTTTTTTTCTCTCCTCCCACTCTTGCCTTTGTCTTGTTCCATGCTGCCTCATATGGTTTCAGTCTGAATATGCCATATTTCCTTCCTCTGCCCATTCAGATCGCTCCTAAAGAAATACTTGTTTTGCCAGAACCACAGATACTAACCTGCATCAATCAAATTCTCTTTCCAGCTCAGCATATAAGAAGGAAAGGAGTCATCTTCTTTTATATGTCTTAAAAACATCAAAGTTAGATGTTCAAGTCTAAGTTCATGATCCAGTTTGATTGCTTCAGGTGTTGCAGACTGGATGGCAGAGATTCCACCAAGATATTATGTGGAACATTGGTTGACAAGATGTTCCATAGTTTGAAGTCTGTTTCTGCAGTCGCAAATAGGATTTGTGTCTCAGTCCCCATTTATGGAGAGAGAGGCATATCTGCCATGTGATGTGTGAATGTGGTTCAAAGTGGACCATAGTTTCATGGGGGGGAGGGGGCGGCGAGCCATTGGGTTCTTCGGTTGGATCCCTGATGAGACGTTTATATGTAATGTTGGCATCCTTCCACTTTGTTTGCCATTGATCTTCCAGGGAAAACCCTGATTCTTTGAGCTCTTGCAGTGCAAACCAAAAAGGTTTTCTAGATTGGAGTTTGAATCTCGGCTTGTTATTTAGATCTTCATGTATTGGCAGATTTTTGTTTGCTTGGATACAATTGGACTCCCGAAAAATTATCTTGTCATGATGAATTTAGGGTTGATGGATGTGTGCCAATATGGGAAGCTATGGTTGTGGTGTTGATTTTACTGCACCATGTGATTTACTGTAATTTTACTTTGAATCAGTCTTCACTGCAGGTAATGTCAGAAAATCCCTACACCTGAGCCATTCTTTTTAAGTGACAAATCTGAGGAATTGTCCTAGATTGAGGTGTCGGTAGAGGAGGTTTTGGAACAAACTGATAAATTTAATAGCAATAAGTCACCAGAACCAGATGGTATTCACCCAAAAGTTCTGAAAGAACTCAAATATGAAATTGCAGTTCTAACTGTGGTATGTAACCTATTGCTGAAAACAGCCTCTGTATCAGATGACTGGTGGATAGCTAATGTGATGCTGATTTTTAAAGAGTCAACATGGCTTTTGTACAGGGAAATTACGCCTTGAGTTAACAAACATGTGGACATGGGTGATCGAGTGGATATAGTGTACTTGGACTTGCAGAAAGCAAAGTTCCTCACTGAAGGCTTTTAAGCAAAGTAAGGAGTGATGGGATAGAGGGAAGTTCCTCTCAGGGATTAAGATAGGAAACAAATGGTAGGAATAAATGGTCAGTTTTCACAGTGGAGAGGTAAATAGCAGGGTCCCCAGGAGAACTGTACTGGGACCAGTGCTGTTCAACATGTTCATAAAAGATCTGGGAAAGGTGGTAAACAGTGAGATGGCAAGGTTTTCAGATGATACAAAATTACTCAGTCCAAAGCAGACTGCAAAGAATCACAAAGGGATCTCACAAAATTGGGTGACTGGGCAAGAAAATGACAGATGAAATTCAATGTTGATAAGTGCAAAGTAATGTACACTGGAAAATATAATCCCAATCATACATACAAAATGATGAGGTCTAAATTAGCTGTTACAATTCAGGAAAGAAGATGTTGGAGTCATTGTAGATCATTCTCTGAAAACATCCACTCAATGTGAAACAGCAATCAAAAAAGCTAACAGGAATCACTGGGAAAGGGGTAGATAATTAGACAGAAAAGATCATAATGCCACTGTATAAATCGATAGTACCCCCACATGTTGAATACTTTGTGCAGTTCTGGTCACCTCATCTCATAGATATCATCAAAGATATAATAGAATTGGAAAATGTCCAGAGAAGGGCAATGGAAATTATTAGGGGCTTCCATATGAGGAGAGATTAAACGGCTTCCTTATGGGGGGAGATTAAAAAGACTGGGACTGTTCAGGTTGGAAAAGTGATGGCTGAGGGAGGGCATATGATAGAAGTCTATAAAATCATGAGTGGTGTGGAGAAAGTGAATAAGGAAGCGTTGTTTACCTCTTCACATAACACAAACCAGAGGTCACACAATGAAATTTATTGGCAACAGGCTTAAAACTGACATACGTAAGTACTTCTTCACACAAAGCACAGTCAACCTGTGGGACTCGTTGCCAGGGGATGCTGTGAAGGCCACAAGAATAACTGGGTTCAAAAAATAACTAGATACGTTCATTGAGGATAGATCCACAAAAGCAATTAGCCAAGATGGTCAAGAATGCAACCCCATGCTTTTGGTGTCCCAAAACCTCTGACTGCTAGGAATTAGGACCAGATGACAGGGGGATAGATCACTCACCTGTGGAGCATCTGGTACTGGTCACTGTTGGAAGATTGGATACTGGGCTATAGTCATAGAATATTAGGACTGGAAGAGACCTCGTGAGATCATCTAGTCCAGTCCCCTGCACTCATGGCAGGACTATATTATCTAGACCAGTGGTGGGCAACCTGCGGGCCGCATGTGGCCCATCAGGGTAATCTGATTGCGGGCCGCAAGACATTTTGCTGACGGTGACCATCCACAGGCACTGCTCCCCGCAGCTCCCAGTGGCTGCAGTTCACTGTTCCCGGCCAATGGGAGGCTGTGGGAAGAGGCAGCCAGCACATCCCTGTGGCCCACCAGTTCCCGCAGCTCCCATTGGTCGGGAATGGCAAACCGCGGCCACCGTGAGCTTCAGGGGGCCGTGCCTGCAGATGGTCAACCTCAGCAAAATGTCTCGCGACCTGCAATCATATATCCCTGATGGGCTGCCTGTGGTCCGCAGGATGCCCATCACTGATCTAGACCAACGTCCAAAGATTCAACTGTTTCAATCCATCTTTGATGGAGGGTTAAATTTGGTGACTCTGGTAGGGATGTTGCAGTGTTTATGGCATCAGACGTTTGGTGTTCCGGTAATAGTCTTTATGTTTCTGGTTGCAAGCATCAGGTGTATCCTTTTTGATAACTATGGGAGATGTTTTTTCTTGTGGCCCTTTGAATGAGCTGGGTGAAACAATTTCAGATTTCAGGCTCTGGTTGAATAACATCAACGGTGGCCTCAGTTGTTACAATGAATCCCAGCCAGCTTTCCTTTTGAAAGTTCCATCACGGTTTGGGTAGTGACATGATTACTGGGAGTTCAGTTCCAATGCTGGAAGTTCAATAGTCAAAGTTGACTATTTGAAAAATTGCCTACAACGGTTCTAGAGATGTTTTGAAGGATTCTGAACTCATCGTTGTTGAGGAAACAGAAGTCTAGATAGTAGTTTCTGTTCCAGTAAACAGAATAAAAAGTGCCTCTGTTTTTCACAACAAAGAGAAGATGTATGTTTTTGATTACCATTCTGCAAGTTCCTCATCTGGAGTATCGTTGCTACTATAGCCCCACATTGTGTGGTGGCTATTGAAATCACCGATGTATATAACAGAGTAATACACTGTGGATAAAGTGGGAGAAGGCTGGTCTGTATTCAGTGGTTTATACACATTAGCTACCGCAGGGGTCGGCAGCCTTTCAGAAGTGGTGTGCCGAGTCTTCATTTATTCACTCTAATTTAAGGTTTTGCGTGCCAATAATACATTTTAGTGTTTTTAGAAGGTCTCTTTCTATAAGTCTATAATATATAACTAAACTATTGTTGTATATAAAGTAAACAAGGTTTTTAAAAAGTTTAAGAAGCTTCATTTAAAATGTAATTAAAATGCAGAGCCCCCCGGACCAGTGGCCAGGACCTGGGCAGTGTGAGTGCCACGAAAATCAGCTTGCGAGCCGCCTTTGGCACGCAAGCCATAGGTTGCCTACCCCTGGCTACTGTTAACTTGCCAATTCTTATTGAGATAGTAAAGGTCTGGTGTTTGTCCTGGCATCTATTGGATCATAATCTTTAATGCCCCATCTGATACGTATGGAAAAGCTATGTTTTGAATGATGGAGAAAGGTGACAAGATTGTATCCAGCAATATGGCAGCCTGATTCTTGAGAGTTTTTTTTTTACTATAAGGGTGATGGCATTGATTATATTATCTTTTAGATGGGGATATACCTTCGACATTCTGTTGGCAAATTCATAGAGTTGAGCCTACTGTTCTCTTAAAGTGTCTCTGAAAGAAATCACTTTTTGCAGGGTAATTATCTCCATTGCTGTTCAATCTCAGATTTCACTGAGTGACATTCAGATGCAGATTTGTTGACGTTGGGTGTGCGTTGACACATAGCAGGGCAGACCATGAGGAGGTTGTCATCATCTACCCTGGGAAAGGGGTGAGAGAGAGAGGTTTAATAAGAAAAAAAAGAGAGTTCAGGGACATCATTAAGATGAGCCTATAATTTATCCAGGTAACCATGTAATCTTACTATTTATCCTTCCCCCCCCTCACTTCTGTTTGTTGCTGTCACTCATTCTCTCATGTCTAAAATGATGATAAGCTCCTCAGGTCAAGGATTGTATTTTTTCTATGATCACTAAATTGCCTAACACATGTAGGAACCTTTTCGCCTCAGGTTTGAATCTGGCCAGGTCACTAGAAGTGAAAAAATTGTGGCTCCCTGAGACAAGGATTTGATTACTTATATCAAATGATTTGTGGGACCCATCTTATTTGGCACTCTAATTTACAATCTCATTAGAAAGGCCAGTTATTTAATGGACATGTAGATTCTCTCACACCCCTAGGTGTGATTCGTCCAGGTCAGGGTTGAGTCATGTTGATGAGGTTGGGTGGAGGAGCTGCTTTTCATGTTGTATATATTCCATAGGTTCTCAAGTTGCCTATTAAATGTGCCAAATTTTTGACATTGCAAGCCGATGTTACCTCTGTTCTGCCTGCAGTCCCCTGCAATTAATAGAGTGAATATCTTGGGAATGCTATGGTACATTTAGTTACCTCAGGCAATTGGAAAATTTGTAAGTTAACCACTGCAAACAGAAGATTATCATTCCACTATGTCCATTTAGCACTTTTTTTAACACTAATTCAGCTTTTTTTTTTTTAAGGGAAAATTGGCAAAGGTTACAGAAAAGAAACTCTTTAACCAAACATTGTGTTTGCATCATTAGAATGAAGGATGGACTGGCAAATTAGTGAGGAACATAGTGTGTCTATAATCGTATATGAAAGCTTAATGTTTTATTTGAAATAAATACTTGATTTCAAATATTTGCCGTGGTGCTGAGGAATTTAGAATACGTACAAATATCTACAGATATGTGGTCCACACAGAATGGTGGTATACATCAAGATTCTGCTACCAGAAAACATTAGATATCAGCTTATATACTATGGGTGAAATCCTGGCCCCATTAAGTCAAACTGAGGTTAGCCTTTGACTTCAGTAGGACCAGAATTTCACACTACTCATTTAGGTAAGTTAACTTTCTGATTGATTGTTAAGTTATATCAAGGGCAAGAAATCAGTGTGCTAATTTTCTTTGGGCTTGAGTTATATATAATTTGAAGGATATGAACAATTTTATGGACTATAAAATGGTAACTGTACTATGGCAGTATTGGGGAGCAGGGAACAAAACAACAAAAAATGTTATGTAGGATGCTTAATAAAAATGGGAAAAGAGATGGAGAGAGCGAGAAAAAGACCACACCAGATAAGTATACTGCATAAATCAAAAAGGTTTATGTCATAACATGAACATGTGCCATTCCTGCTCATATATTGAATTTCAGTAGTTGGTTGCATAAAGAAGTAAAGTGTAATGAAACTGGCAAGCAGAGTATTCCCCAGTCAGCCTTATCTTTGTTCCATTTGTCCTTCAGATACAGCTTTTCTTGCCTTTTTCAATAAAATCCATCCAGCTTTTTTATTTTGCATTTCTCTGTAACTGAGCTGAGAAGACCAATGAGATTCAATGCTTTTCTAGTTGAGTTCTTAGCAGCTGCTTTTTAAGAGATCAAAACTTAGAATGCTGCTACATGGTATTAAGGCTTAGCTATTGATGTGTCCCTATAGGGGTTATGTATTTCTTGAGAGGGGTAGGCAGAGAGGAAGGGTAAAGGGTGGCCCTTTTGAGCATGCTCACAGACAGTAAACACTACTTTCCTTGTTTCTTAGGATCCTCTTTGCAAGCTCAGTGCTTAACCTGACTGAACTTATTGCCCTTCGGCCTGACTTTGGCAAATTGAAAAAGGTCCTTTACTTCCATGAGAACCAGTTGACATATCCTGTACAGAAGTGCCAGGAAAGAGATTTCCAATATGGATACAACCAGATTCTTTCATGGTAGGTGTTTCTCATACCATTATGTGTTATTTAATGGCATCTTTTAAGCATTTTTAAACCTGAGGAGTCCTGCGCTACTTAAACAACACCGTTACAAACTGAGATACAAATATATACAGTCCCAAGGAGGTGCTAAGTCAAGTGCTTTGGCAGAAACAAGTAAAGTACTCCTCATCTCAAGCTATTGTTCAAGTCTACCTGTGTGCTAAAGGACTACCATGCTACACCTGTAAATTGTGCTAATTTTCAATTCATACCTATTCATCGCAAACAAGATGCTGTAGCTCAAGTACACTTAGCAGAGAGGCAGTTAATCAGCTCTTGCTGAGCTATAGATTTTAATGCATCCAACTGAATTAAAATAGGAGTTTTCAGGGGAATAAACAAAAATTAAAACATAATGAAGCAGTTTTGTTTGTTTGTCTTAAAGGAGTGAGAGCAGTAAACATATCAGATAAATCCTTAATTTCTTTTTTTTTTGGTATTCAGAAATTGTGCAGTGCTAAAATACCCAGACGTTTTAAAGGCTGTGGTCCTTTATTGTTACTTAAAACAAATGTATTTCCTGAATCTAAGTTAATGAAAGAAGTTAATAACAGCACACTGAAAACCTTTGTGATTAGACACTGCACAAACCTAAGTGAATCTGCAAAGCTGAATTGGTTTGAATTGAAATAAATTCATTTGGTTGATCTATATCTCACCTATTTGTAATTAGGAGACTTATTAGAAGCATAGATTGAATATTTTTAAATACATATAAAATATTGGCATCTTTGTAAAATGAGCCAGTTAATATTCAGATTTCCCAAATGATAATCTTCATATATACAAGAGCATTTTCTAGATCTGTTTCTGTCTTTGCATTTTCAAGATGCTTCAGTTATTAAGAAGCAATGCTGTGAAAATGTAGTGAAATGGCTGTACAGTACTTGAAATGTATTTTGAAAACAGTAGCAGCCATTTTGAAATTTAATGATCTAAAACTATGGTGTTGGGTGGTGAAGCTGAAGAAGGAAATATCTAAAAAAGAAGTATTTTAACTTCTTTCAGTATTGTAAATGCTGTATTTTTCTGAGTTTTTATATTACAGGACCTTTTTCTTAATTAGGAAAATACCTCTAAGAATGCTTGCTTCCATGTTTTCTTTAGTCTAGAGTTGCCTCTGTACATAAATGTAAATGCATAATGTACATACTTTGAACATTTTTTTGGCTCTGCAAGAGGACATTTATTAATGGTAAAAGAGAACAAATCTTGTTTATATTTTAACTGCATTGTTTCTGTCTATTAGCAGTCACCTGTAAAGGAAAAATAATATTGTGGGTTTTTTCCCCCTTCTACATTATATTTGAGAAGGTCTGAAGTTTTTAATATTTTAAGGTTTTTTTCTGTTTCTTTTTTTTTAACCTTAGAAATATCAGGAACGCTAAGTCTTGTCTTCTGTTTTTGTTCAAAGACTTCTTGGAGGACAAGATAACTGGGCTGGGAGCTTTCTCAAGTCTGTTTTGTGGTGTTAATCTTTATGAAAGAGAGCTTTTCTCCCAAGTGTTTGTCAGGAGTTTGTTACATAGGTGTTGACAAAGTTTAAATAGTATGACTAATATTCCTTCCCTTTTAGTTGCTCAGGTTTCAGTTTCTTATCAGAGGGGTACCCGTGTTAGTCTGGATCTGTAAAAAGCAACAATATAGCACCTTATAGACTAACAGCTTATTGGAGCATAAGTTTTCATGAGTGAATACCCACTTCGTCAGACGTATGTGGTGGAAATTTCCAGAGGTGGGTATAAATATGCAGGCCAGAATCAGTCAGGAGATAACGAGGGCAGTTCAGTCAGGAAGGATGAGGCCCTCTTCTAGCAGTTGAGGTGTGAAAACCAAGGGAGGAGAAACTGCTTTGGTAGTTGGCTAGCCATTCACAGTCTTTGTTTAATCCTGAGGATTCTGGCCTGCATATTTATACCTGCCTCTGGAAATTTCTACCACATGCGTCTGACGAAGTGGGTATTCACCCATGAAAGCTTATGCTCCATACTTCTGTTAATCTATAAGGTGTCACAGGGCACTTTGTTGCTTTTTTCAGTTTCTTGTGATGATCGGATACCTCCAGTTTGCCAGTCACACTTAAAACCTCCAGCAAAAACCAGAGTAGATAAGACCTAGTATTTTTAATGTACAAAACAAGCAGAGATACAAATTTGCAGGCCTTTATTATATAATGGGGAAAAGTTTTTGTTTTGAATGTCTATTATAAGTCTATTCAAAGAGGTGGGCTGACTCACTAGTTGTTTTAACTTGAGAAAAACAAATGGCAAAAAGTCATAGGTGGAGAGGAATGGGAGAGTTTAAAAAGTAGTTCAACTCTAATAGTCTAGTTAAAAAGGATTATTTCTCTCTCAAATGTTTCCTCACTTTTCCTGCTGACTCCTTCTGCTTTTATGAGCATTGTCCATTTTCTTTCTTGGCCAGACAGCAGTGTGAGTTGTGAGGATGAATGACAGGTTTTCACTTCAAATATACTTTTCACCAGTCCAGTGACTTATGAACACATGTCCTCAATGTATCTTAGGGCCTATAGGTCAGTATTACAATATGACATACTGAGAAAATCTACTAGCCATAAACTTAATTTTTATATTAATATTTAACTTTGTTATAATATTACATTTGTGCCAATATAGTTAAGATTGTGTCAGCACTTCCAGATAAACTTCCCAATTTTTCATTGTTTGATACTTTTTCCTTTTCTCCAGACTGAAAACCTTAGCAAGGAAATCACACACACATAATTTAACAAAATTGCAAAAATATTGGTTCTACTGATAACATTCAGGGACAAAATGTTTTCTGGTGTCATGTCCTATCTTCTGCTAATGTACCAAAATTACATCTTAATTATTTTTTTAAAATATATACGTGATTGATTAATCTATAATGTTATGACTTTTTATATGTTTATTGTTTTATAAAAATTTCCAAGATATCAAATATTTTGAATCAGGGTAACATTTATTTATCTGTGTTCCAGTTAACTGAAAATCTTGGTTAACCAAAGGTAGGTTATGTGTCTCAGTAGATGTCTCTGAACTATTCAGGGGCAAAAAGGGTTGTGGGGGATTCTACTATAGTTTGTTTAATGTATTTTTTCATGATAAGTGCTAATAGCAGCAAAAGTATTCTTACAATCTAATGAGTAAAAATTGACCCACGTATAAAAGTGGATTTTCTCAAAATATCAGAATGGCTGTGATCCTTAAATTTAATAATAATAAACATTTATAATTCAATTTTTAAAAGATGGTTTTAATAAAAATTGTTAAATAATGTTTAAAAGATTAAACATATGGACAGAAACCAGTAAATTTAAACTAAGGCTGACACTTTCTCTTATTCATCTGATATGATGGAATCCCAACCTTTAATTTGGATTACTTGCTTTGCCAGTTAGTGTCACAATATTTATCCTACATTAATCTGGCTTTAAAGTAATTCTGATTTTTCTTAAAGAACATTGCATTAATTCTAGCTATATTTTACAGTTTGGTTGCTGATATTGTGGTGTTCAACTCTGCTTTCAATATGGAGTCATTTCTTACATCTATCGGAAAATTTCTGAAGCTGATTCCTGACCACAGGCCTAAGGATCTGGAAAAAATAATCAGACCAAAGTGCCAAGTTCTTCACTTTCCAATCAGGTTTCCTGATGTGAGCAGGTCAGTACATTTGACTCCATTCTCCATATTATGTCATAACTTCTTTCAAATCTATCTAAACTGATAGCCCTTGCTGCTAAATTTTAACTGATTAGTTCAAGCATTGTTAATTAGGGAATTTGGTTCTATGTCACTGTGCTGCAAAATCCATTCATTTACAAAAGTATTTCAATAACCTAATGGTACTCACATTAGGACCTGATACTGCACCAATGAAATCAATAGGAGGTTTGCCAAGCAGGTCAATAGTTAGTACGTGTCATAGAAGGATAGTTTGATGTTAAGGAGGAACTACCGGTACTTATTTTTGGCAAAGATAGAAGACATTATTTGACTAGATAATTCACCAATGGTAATTTATTAGGTTGTTTTATTTGGAAAAGCCATCTACTCTCTTTATTCAAACCTATATAAGTGTTTGTGTTGAGAAGGAGAAAAAAAAATTCCAGAGAATAGTGACAGTGATTAATCTGTGATTGAGAAACTATATTTTCTTAGGTATGCTGTAGTGGGATTTCCCTTCCCCACCTTTGTGTTTTATTGCTTACAGGTAGGTGAAAAGTACTTCATTAATGTAGATCAGACTTGCATAATTTTGGTGTTAACTGCAGTTATAGTAGTTCTTCACTCTACCTCAGTTAGTACAAAGGACATTTTTTATTACCCTTACTGCAGAACCCATCTTGAAATTAGCAAAGGGTTGTGTTATGTGGCTCAAAGGGAACATAATGTAGATTCTTTTAACTTCTGATTAAACCTAACACAATTGTTTTTTTTCTATCAGAAGGAACTCTCCTCCTCAACAGGAGCTTTGCTTCAATGGGGCTTACTCTAGCTAGAGATAATCAGTTTGCAAAACTGTACTATGCTCCTAAAAATAACATGAAGGGGGTTCTGCATTTTTGCTGATAAGGATGGGAAACAGTGTAATGAAACTTAAATGGCTATGCAGGAGTTTGGGGTTTGATAGGGTTACCATATTCTGTACCTCCAAATGGAGGACACTCCACGGCCCCCGCCCCCGCCCCCCAGCCCCGCCCATACCCCCTCCCCAACCCCGCCCCCTCCCCAAAGTCTCCGCCCCCTCCCCTGCTTCCCGCGAACATTTGATTCGCGGGAAGCCTGAAGCAGGTAAGGAGGGTGTGGGGGGGAGGAGGCGCAGCCCAGGCTAGCCCCCCCGGCGGCTCCAGCCTGGGTCGGCTCGGGCCCTGGGGTGCCGGCCCCGGCCCACCACCCCCGGCCCGCCCAGCACTGCCGGACCCCGGCTCCCCGGCGGCCCGGCTCCCCGCGGGCCCGGCCGACCCGGCCCCCCGCGGGCCCGGCTGACCCGGCTCCCCGCCGGCCCGGCTCCCCGCGGGCCCGGCCGACCCGGCTCCCCGCCGGCCCGGCTCCCCGCGGGCCCGGCCGACCCGGCTCCCCGCCGGCCCGGCTCCCCGCCGGCCCGGCCGGCCCGGCTCCCCGCCGGCCCGGCCGGCCCGGCTCCCCGCCGGCCCGGCCCCCCGCGGGCCCGGCCAACCCGGCTCCCCGCCGGCCCGGCTCCCCGCCGGCCCGGCTCCCCACGGGCCCGGCCGACCCGGCCCCCCGCGGGCCCGGCCGACCCGGCTCCCCGCGGGCCCGGCCGACCCGGCTCCCCGCCGGCCCGGCCGACCCGGCTCCCAGCCCGGACCCCGGCCCGGCACCATGCCCCCGGCCCCGCACCGCCGGCCCCGGCCGAGCACCACCCAGCCCTCCCGATTTTCCCGGACATGCCCGGCTTTTGGGGATTTCCCCCCGGACGGGGATTTGAGCCCCCAAAAGCCGGACATGTCCGGGAAAATCCGGACGTATGGTAACCCTAGGGTTTGATTTTATTTCAAGTTCCATTCTGTTTAAATATTCACACCTTAAACCTTCAACATGGACCAGCTAGCACATTACAAATAATTTCAAAGGATTTGTCTATTTGTGGAAGGTTTCTCTAAGGAAGAATCATTTAACACTAAGACTAGGTTAGCAAATTTTGTTAACATGTATAGATTTGTTTTAAGGCTTAGAAAGGATAGCAGGATTCTAAAGCACTACACCAAGATTTGTAAACATGGATGCCTAAAGTTAAGCCTTTGAACCCAAATTTAAGCACTTACATCACTGTGGCCTGATTTTCTGGAGTGCCATTGAGAGCAGTGGGTGCTTAGCACCTTTGAAAATTAGGGCATTTTCAATGGGATTTCTGCTCCTAAATCCTTTAAGTATTTTTAAAAATCCCACTATGAGTGCCTGACCTTGGGTATGCAGGCATAATAAATATATTGTTACAGATTCCATTAACTTTTAATATACATTATTTTTAATTAATAATTGTAATTGTTATTGAATCTTGTCTTTCTGAGGAATGACAGCTTTCTTACATTACAGATGTTACATTTGAAATTGAATCTAAAGGCTAGAATTTCAGCAATGTCTATAAATATTATTATGCATGTGCACATAACTGTATGCACACACAATTCATAGTTTGTTGACATGCCTATTAGAAAAACACATTTTTAAAAATCCATTCCATATTTATATGAATAGAACCTGCTGATATATATTTTAATTTTCATTTAAATACTATATTTAGAAATGAGTTATAATTATGCTGTCTGGACAAAAACCAATATCATCATAAAAGACAGGAGCATTAAAATAAACTTTTCCATAACTTTGAATAAAGTTCTTGGGTTTGGGGGCTTTATCTGCATCCACTATTTGCCATTTCTTTACAAGATTATGTTTTAAATAATGTTGAATGCACCCATGGCAACTGAATACAGTTTATTAATTTAGACTGTATTATTACAGTGAAATCTAGATGAATGGAGATTGAAGAGAAAAAGGTTAAGAAATATTGTGGCCAAGCTAAGATTCATAAAGCAAGCTCTTAGCCCAGAGTGTTTTTTGAGTTATTTTCAAATGGTAATTTGCTTTATCCAGACCAAACTCATACAGTGTAAGTAAGTGATTATTTGCATGACTGACAATCATTTGAATGCCTGCAGTCTTTTTAAAATGCATAATTTTGCCAAGATGTTGGAAAAAATATCTAGAAATTCTGACGGCAAAATTACCAAGGTGATTTTATCCCTTATGTACACGTGTGTGTGTGTGTGAGAGAGAGAGAGATGCAATTTTTATTTGGCTATGTGGCAGAGATGTTCTGAAAACATATTGTTAGCAATATGATTGTAATATGTAAAAGAGTCTTTATTTTAAGTTAATATTGTGATTATAGGACAAAATAAAAATACATTATTATACCGTATTTGACCCTAGAACAGGGCCATGTGACTGCAGAATATAAAATTTCACTTGAGGAAATTCCATTATGTTTTTATACGGTTATTAACCAAAGGTGCATGCACACCCTAAATGAGAGAAACTGCTACTCCAAATAGACATATTTAGACATGACATGAAGGTATAGTCAAGAGTGCATTCTGATGCAGTAGAAAATGTAACAGAAAATACTCTGTTTGATACAGAAACAAAACTTGAACGGTGTGAAATACTCCATTTTATATATGCATAATATTTGTTTAAAATAAGTTGTAAATGACCTTATTCTGCATTTAAGAACTGCTTTATCAAAAAGCACAGCATCTTTAACAGTTATTTGAAATTTTTTTAAAGATACTTAGTATAAGTGCACATCTTTGCTAATTATTGATAGGATCAGGGATGAACTTACTTTGCAGAGTCCTGCCAAACCTAAGATGTACAAAGCCACAGGATGTCTTTTCTAGCCAGAACATATGGAGTGGAGGCAGTTTCCCTCCCTTATCTTCAGTACACCAGTGTCTCTCCTCTGTGTCCCTCTCCAGTTTCCCTGAAGTCCTATCCTCTCTGCATTACTTAAGCTCTTTCTGCCCTCTGTTCCTAAGGGGGAGGAAGAGGAACAGTTTCCCTCTCTTATCTTCCTCTTGGAGTAAATCCCTGTCTCTCCTTTCCTCAGCTTGGGGACCCAAAAACTGTTAGAGAGATGCCTACTCTGACTTACTTCACAGGAATCTCTTCTGTCTGTTATCAGTGCTGTGGTCCCAGGAAAAGGGAATGAAGACAGAACAGATGAGGTCCTGTGATCACAGATCTGCTCCCTCTTCCTGAGCTAAAAATAGCTCTGGTCAGCTTTTCCTAGCGAAGGGATTAGACGGCAGTTCTTGTCAAACACTGGAAAGAGGAGGAAGGAGTCACTGATTTGGGAGTCTAGAACAGGAAATTGACAGATCCCATCCTTTTCCCAGTGGCAGTCTTCAGGTAGTTCTAACCACATGCATGTAGATTGGCTTCCATGTTGTGCTCTGTAGTGTCAGTACCAGCCCTGATATAATACTACTGTATCACTTACTTTTTAATTGATATAGTTTTACAGTCTGATACAGTATATATGTAAAAATAACTATCTTACAATAATTTTAAACTTACAAGACTGTCACTCCATTGTGCATAGGTATTACAAGGGATGCAGAACAGTAGGTGATTTTTACATCCCATATATGCTGCCATACTTTTGTACAACACAGTGAGTTAAATCCAGTGTGATTCAGAATTACCTTATAACGTCTTTTTTGTTTAACTCAGACTCTTAATTGTATTGTAACATAATATGTAGTATTAAATTTGTGGTTTTGCTAATTTTTTTTTTCATTTTTAAAAATGAGGAAGGGGGCACAGAAACAAAAATGGCCTTTTCAATAACATAATCTTTTTGTCCATGGACCTTCAAATGCAAGTAAGCATAACTGGAAGAGTTTTGTAGGTTCTTTGCTGATACTTTGTATTGCTTGTCAACATTTTGATTTCTATTGGTCCATCTGCAGCCATACCACCTTCAGCTCACAAGCAAAGCAGGGTCAGACTAGGTTAGTTCTTGAATGGGAGACACTTTGGTATTAATTTAGATGAAATGTGCTATATAAATGTCAGTTACTATTAATGCTGCCCTAGCTGTAGTAAATCTTCATTATCATTTATAAATTTTTCAGAGCCATAGAAGAGCTATAATTATAGCTGTAGAGCTATAGATAGTGTTTTACAAACATGTTTTAAGTTATATGTGTGTTCTAAAGAGATTACAATGCAAGTTAGACAAAGGACAGATGGAATAACAGATTAAAAAAGAAGACATGAGAGGACTATTATAGTAAGAGAAAACAAGAGATCTTTTCTTTGTCAACTTGGTAGTATCTTGTACTATATGCACTTTAAATTTGATGTGCTGAAAAAATAAAACTGTCAACAAACAGGGGAAGACTCATATCCACAAGTGATCAGACTTTCACAAGAGCTGGGTATGGAACCCATTGCCACTAGAGTGTGTATTAAGTTGACATAAGATATGAAGCAGCCTAACAGCTTCTCTCTTATATTGGGGCTGCAGCTAGGGCCAAGGCAGCCACAACTGGTGCTCTGACTTTACCTTCACCTCACCCCCTGTGCAAGTAAATCTTGACATTTAAAGTTTACATCTACTGTGTTAAAAATCAGGCTATTATGCAATAAACATAATGGGTCAGATCCTGGAAATACACACGGCACAAGTTGTGAGGGAGATGGAAATGGGCATAAAGCTCAACTGTGCACTCTTGCAGTCCTCCGGCCATTGTGTGAAGGGTTGGTCACCTGGTGCAAATTACGATGGCGTTGGGCCACTCTGTCATATGCTGACTGTTAAGAGTAAGGGGTCAGAAATACAGCTGGGAACTGGCACATCTTAAGCGTGTTGCAGTCATTCCCCCTTTCTTTCAGTTGTTCCTCTTGTGCCAGCTACAGGGATGGAAGATGATGTACTAGCTTCTACTCCAGTTTCTACATTTCCAGAGGATTACTTTTGCACTAGACTGATCCCCCCTTGGGCCAGATATATCAGCTTCACAACCAGAATCCTGTGGCAGTGAGTGCAGTACTAACAGCTCCCCCACAATGGAGATCTGGCTCAATAGTCTCACCTGTCCATTGAAACTTATTTGTATTGCAAAACTGTTTAAAGCTAATTTCTGTTTAACTGTTCAGAAAAAAAAAAGTTTTGTTGACTTTTTTTTTTACCTGTTGCAGAATTTTTCAGTTAAATGATATCATAGTAATCATTTAATCTTACAATAGCTCAGAAGGATACTTAAGCTGAATTCTTTGTGCAACCTAGTTTTTTATTATGTTGGGTACTACTCATGTTGCATACAACACATTCCCATAAAACCTGCATTTTGTATTTACAGAGAAATTTCTCTAGAGAGTTAAGGTCTTGTAAAACATTCTTGTTCTACAGCATGAACGAATTATTATACTCTGGGGCATTAAAAGTGAAGTGTACTGAAGAAAAGAATTTTTCATTAAAATGCAGTTTATATTGATAAAACAGATTACTAGCATTTGATGAAATGTGAAACTTGGATCTACCCATATCACTACATCACTAGTAGGTTTATTTTGGCAAGAGGGCTAGCATGTAATGTATATCAGGACCAATCATTATACACTACCTGTTAGTTTTTTATTAAATTAAATTGTCTTTCACTAAAGTAGTTGAAAAAATATGTACTCTATCTGTATACTGAAGTAGCAGAATGTATAACCAAGAATATTAGAAAATAAAAGCTGTCATGTTATCAGTTTTGGCACAGTCATTTATCAATCAGTATTTTAAACATTGACAAGTGGTAATTTAATAGGGAATGACCCTGTTGGCAAGAAGTTCTAATGACAGATGATGCAAACTCATTTATTACTGTGGGGCTCTGCTGGCTTCTTACCTTTCTCAGTATCACAGCTCATACTTTCCAAGTCTGGGATGTGAGAAGCCACAAAGGCAAAACCTGTGGCCCCAGGCCTGTAACCACTCCCATCTAATCTGTTTCTTTCTTTAGTTGCAAATTTCCCTATAGTATGGTTAGTAAGATCTGAAGTTTAGATACTGATTTAAACACCGTTTGATTTGTGAGTAACATTCATAATAATACTTCCCACTTGTATGCAGCAAAGTTTTAGAAGTGTGTGTGTCTGTTGTTGTGGGGAGGGGAGTTGTTGTATTTTTGTTTGTTTGTTTTTTGTGGTTGACTCAGCTTTTGGTTGTACAACTTGAGACACTGTGTTCCTGGTTTCAGAGACAACTCATCTTTCAATAATTTTGGCCAGGAGCACATTTCATCTGAGAACCTCAAAACACTTTACAATTGTTAACTAAGCACCCTTTATGGTGGGTAATTTATTTTTATCCCCATTTCAGAGATAGGGAAATGGATGCATCCAGAGTCAATGGCAGAGTCATGACTGGAACCCAGTTCTGTGACTCTCAGTTCTGTGCATATCCCCATGGTAACTCCTTTTGGAGTCGGGGATAGCCTACCTTGCTGTGATATATATGATTTGAAGTTGGGGACTTCATATTGAAGGAAATGACAACTGTGCCACCAGCTGACAGAGATGGCATTTTTAGTTCTCCTAAAATGCTCTATCAAAAATATAGCAGGTCAATATTCTTTGCTTTGAATAGTTTTTTGTTCATTTTACTTGAACTTCTGTTATGTGAGAATTTATTTGCATATTTCCAACTCACAATCTATGTCACCTAACCAGAAACATGATTGTGGACAGTTTTGTATGAGCTTTTTCAATTTAAACCTCTGTCTGGGCTTTCTATACCTTCCTATTTTAATTATGTCATTTGTTTTTCCTCCTGTCCTGGTGATCTTTCACAATAGAATGTTTTCTCTTCTTTTTCATGTTGGAATTTGGTTAATATTACTCCCATGGGGAATGATGTTGTAATTAGATTCAGTGCAGTTAAATCTATTTGGTTTTAAATTGTTACAGAGGGGCTTTAAGGTAAAACTGTTCCATCTTCTTGTCAGAATAGAACAGGATTACTAACTAAGGGTAGGATCCTGCAAGGTGCTGAGTGCCCCCAACTTCCATTGCAATCATTCAGAGTTGAGAGAATTCAACACCCTGCACCATCAGTAACCTGGGTCAGGTGGACAAAGATATTAGATATAAGTAAAGGCTGGGAATTAAGTGATGTAGTCAATTGGTGCATTAGCCAGACCACTGTGTTGAGAGCTCAGTTCAAACTCTTGCATGTCAGAAAATTCCCTGACCCCTAAGTTTTGTTTTTCAAAATTCTGCCAGTCAATATTTTTGAGCTATAAATATTTTTCATTGTAAAACTTTGAAGAATGAAAAAAAAAAAAAAAACCCTTTCACGTGTAAGTTGTGCTCATGAAATTCTAAGGAGAAGTGGGAAATGAACCATCTTTGGTTATTTTCTTTTCTGAGTTGTTAGGTGAGGAGAGTGCATGGATGGAGCAGAGAGTGAGAGAGCCCTTATTGTTTAGATACTCCACCCACATTCTTTTTGGTTATGTAAGGGAAAAAGAAGAATGGGCAGGAGAGGAGGCTGCAGTGAGAACTAATGGGGATGAAAAAGGGGGCAGTGGGTTCAGCATTTGGAGATGCTTTCCTATGAATGAGAACCAGAGTTTGAGAAGCTATGTTAAGTAAAAACAATGTGGGAATGAGGTGGCTTGCAGTATCAGTTAAGGGACTGTGGCAATGTGGGCACACCTTAAGAGCACTCAGAAGGAGATGTACTTGGCGTTTACCCAATGAATGATAAAAACTATACTCCATCAAGAGAAGAGGGATGGAAGCACCATCAATAAGAGAGTTAGTTAGATCTCCTAACCTGGTTCTCAGTCATCTCACTGTTGTTAAATGTAAAGCAATAACGAGAAGAATACTGAGTCTGATATTTGCACTTTACACACATTGTGCTTCTGGATTGCAAATGAACAGAAAGTGTAATAAAATAATAATTATAAAGTGTGGTGGTAGCAGCAACAGTTAGCTCTCCCAGCCTGATCCCCAGTCAGGATTCCTACTGACTTTTTTTAACGTATAGCCAAAACGTTACTGGATGTGACCTGTGCGGGCTATTCACTGCATTCACGGATGATTAGCATATGAAAGTTTAATAATGAAGCATTAGGCAGGAGCAGCAGCACATAAGACATTCTGCAGATGTTTCAGATAATTAATTGCATTTTGGTGACATCTATATGTGTAATATGTAAAATGATTTTCTGGGAACCAGAAGGAAACATGGGGCACTCCAAGATGACCATTATGTACAACATAAAGAAATAGCCTGATGAAACTATTTTTCAGTTTTTAAAAATTAGGTATGGGATGAGGTGAAGTGATTTTGGCTTTGGCAAAAATTCAGTTATCGCCTTTGTTACACAAGGAAAATCTTTTTGGGGTTTGGTTTTGGTTTTGCATTCACAGCTAGGGATATTGAATATTTTATACTTTGGACATTTCCCCTGCTCTGTTGTGACTCCCAAATGAAGTAATTCTCTTCTTTTCCCATTTAAATAATTCAAATGGAATACATTTTAAAATATGAAACCCCCAGCATTAACATACCAAAAGTACTTATAAAGGCATGCAGCAAACCAGCTTCAGCAGTAGAAAGATACCATGAGACTATGCAGGAAATCAGCTTCTGCACTAGAAAGATACATATAAAAGTAGTGATAAGGACACTCCAGAGTTTTATATCTATAAGCACGAAGTGGTTTGGATGGTAATTCAGGATCTCTGAAGGTCCTGACTAAGTCCAATTGCCCCTCATGCCCACAGTTAGGTTTTTACCAAAAGATCCTCATACTTCATCTTGTGTTGCCTCGATGCACCCTCATGAATGACAAGATAGTTCAGAGAATATCGTTCAGAACCTTACATCATTGTCTTCAATCTTTGAGTTTTGAGCACTGATGTCAGGTCCTGATACCAACCAGGAAAGTTGAATCAGACAGTATATTTACTCGGTGAACTGTGATTTCCCTTAGAGAATAGATTCTGAAGAAAGAACTATATCTGTTTTCTGATGACAGGGTTTCACGTCTCAGTAGTAGATGTGTTCTCAACTCAGGACATTTGGAAAACAAATTTTCTTCATATTCAGCGTACTCTGCATGTCTTCTCCCATCCCTCTAATCTTGTGGATCATGAGCAGAGCCAAGGAAAACACATTGTGTCTGCTTTTGATAATGTCTAACTAGGTGAGCAGATTATGGTGTGTAACATGTTACAAATGATACTAGAACCTGTGATCTTTCTAATCATTCTCCCTTACTACCTGTCAAGACTTGGCTTGCATGCAGGTGATATACCAGGATTTTGGCCTTTCAGACAAGGTTCTTTCAACTTTGCTATCATCCAGAAAAAAATGAGGCCTCTGTCATATACTAAAGGATGTAAGAAGAGTTGTACTTCTGGCTCTGACCCAGGTGAATGGGCTCTATTATCAAGTTTCTCCAAGACGCATTTGACAAAGGTCTGTTCCTTTTTCCCATCAGAATATAAATCATGTCTAT
This sequence comes from Malaclemys terrapin pileata, assembly GCF_027887155.1. Classification (NCBI taxonomy): domain Eukaryota; kingdom Metazoa; phylum Chordata; order Testudines; family Emydidae; genus Malaclemys; species Malaclemys terrapin. Next base: position 57,261,695 of record NC_071515.1, read on the forward strand.
GGGTGCTCTGTGAAGAGATTATATGGCTTTACCCTGTTGGCTCACCCTTCCAATTTGTAGTCTGATCTGATGCTGAGTTCACCCACATGCTCCTCTTCAAACCTTTGGATTGTTTTATTTACAATCCTGGAAGGTAGTGGTTCTAGTAGCTAAAAAGTACGGGTCTCTTCCTGTATCATTCCTGAGGGCCAAATTGTGGCCCAGCTTGTGTGGCTATGTAGGTGAATTGGTGGGGGGTGTAAAAATGTTCTGTCTGCCCCTGCATGAGTTACCCCTACTGTGGGTAACCGTGCAGTAGCGAAAACAACCTGTCCTACCTCCCAACATGTGGGCCAGAAGCGGTGGGGTATGGGTAGAGCCCTGGCTCTGCCACACAATATACCTACCATCAGAAATGTACCAGTGTGTCAGGGCAAGTGCAATGCACCAGGCATAGATCTGGTGCATTGTACGTACCCATGGAGGCACTTTGAAATGGGAGGAAGATTGTGACTCCAAGAATTGAAAAAAAAATGAAAAAGAGTGCTGCTCTTTGCTTGACGCTACTGGCAAAGTCACTAGCCTGCACTACTTCATTTATAACCCAGTCATTAGCTTTCACATCATCAAAGTGCATCCCTGTCTGTCTAATCTAGCTATGTAGCATGGCCTCCATTACCATATTATCTCACTGCCTTACCATATTTAACCCTCACCACATCCTTGAGCTAAAGAGTTACTATTATCCCCATTTTATAGGTGAATAAATGATGCAGAAAGAGACTAAGGGCATGTCTACACGTAGAGTGCTGCAGTGACCCAGCTGCATCAAGAGCTCTCCTGACGGCATAAAAAAAAACACGGCGAAGCGCTTATGTTGGTGAAACTTACGTCCCTCAGGTGGGTGGTTTATTCATACCCCTGAATGAAATAAATTCTGCCAACATAAGCTGTAGTGTAGATATAGCCTAAGAGAGACATCTGTGGCAGAGCAGGAAATTGAACCTGGTTTTCTTGAGTACCAACCTAACTTCTAACACTACTCCAGAGCAAATTGAAGGAGATACTGATTTTTTTGGTCACATGGAGCTCTTAAAATCTACCTCCAACACACTGATAAATACATAAATTAATCCAGAATTAAAGAAACAACCCATCCCCACCCTCCTTCTGCCCTTTGAAAAACCTGTTCAGTCACCCTGTTCAAAGATTCTAAGCAGAGCTCTAATGTTTCTCAGTCTACTGTAGGCAAGTGGATTAGACATTGTACTACAGAGGCCTATAAGAAATGTTCATTTCACAGGGTTATTGCAGCCCATTGGGACTCAGTCTTTTTCACACATTCAACAAACAGTACCGGCTGAATATTTGGTTCTCTGTGGGCACTACCCTCAGGCACAACTTCTTGAGGGCCATGGTTTAGTCAAGATCCCTTCTGGACCTACTCCAGTTTACTTTTGCTAGGTGAAGCACTGAAGTTTGGATGACACTCCTCTTCTTGGGAGATATGGTCCCTGTTGGAGTTGGAATGGGTTTCTTTTAACCTTACTCTCTTGATGAGTTTTTGTAGTGGCTAGCTTCTTATCACTGTGTGGAGGGGATTGCTTGCAAAATCTCATCAATCCACACTGGAGACAGCTGAGTCACAGGGAGCTTTTTTCCTGTGATCCAGTTTAAATGTTGCAGCCATCTGCCCTTCAGCAAAGTTTATCACAGTTACCTTGTGTCTTTGAGATCATTTATGTTGTCTGCTATCTAAATTTAAATTACCACTCTGGACTTATTAAACTTTATCTACGAGGAGGAGAAACGAAGGATTTGACCCTCTTTAGGGTGCCAAAATTATGCTTCTGTTGGTTGTCAGTTGTCTGACAATCAGAGGAAGGACTGCATAACTTCAGTGAGAATTTATGGCAACCAAGTCACAAAAATGAATTATTGGGTGAGAAATTCTCTTTTCTCCCCCCCCCCACCCCCCAGCAATACCTGATGGGAACCCCATAAAACTTACTGCATATTTGTGACATCAAATAATATAACTTTAGGTTTTCAAAGTAGCTGAAATATTTTTAAAAGTATCCAATCCTGAAGTCACTTGTTCGTATGTATGTTAGTAACTTATTATTCTGTGAGCATCACTTCGTTTTGGCTAGCAATAAGTCCTGTTCAGTCATTGTGCTGCATTGGAATGTTTAAAGCTGAAATGTGCATTGGAATCTGTTTGTTTGCAGCAGATGATTTGCCTAAGCTTTGATGCGCAGTCACTTTCTGACATTTGTGTATTTCAGCAGTGAACAATGTAAACTCATTTTCTGAGCACTTTGATTACTTGCACATAGCAGTGCCCATGGCATGTGACAGAGAAGAGCACTCTATCCACTAATCAGATAGATATGCTTCAAGCGTATTTACACAAAATAATGAAAACAGCTGTTAGATACCTTTAAACTTGAGTGTGTTTTGTTATTAATCTACTAGCCCATACACATGACACTATAATTCTTCGCTCACTCAAGTTGCCTTTAATGACACAGTAATAAAACTGAGAGGGATGAAAGTAATGGAATTGTAGAATGTAATGCCTCAATTGTCTACAGTGTCTTCCTTTTTGCCAAAATAAACCACAATTAGGTCCATATGGTGTTTTGAAGTTTTCAAGCAATGACCCTAATAAAAAGTAATGAATTTCTGACAAAAGAAAGCATGGTGCTCTTTTAAGCAGATATCTTTGCTATTGATCTAGTTATGATTGCAGACTGATATGCTAATAGAAGAAGAAAGGTTCAACATGTCTGCCACAAGCACTTTCATTTGTGGTTTATTTTACTCATATGAAATTTAGATTGAAAAGGTAGAAACATGTTGTAATCTATTAGTTATTATTTCCTTTTTAAAGACTTATTATTTAAAGAAACAAATGGATTTCTCTCAGAAATATGAGGCAGCTGTTAGCTTGGAGGACATCTTGCAAAGGAATGACAAGGATGTGTTATGTGGGAATGTCAAATTTAACCTGCACATGGAGTGTCTTGTTTCAGAGTGGTAGCCATGTTAGTCTATATCAGCAAAAAGAATGAGGAGTACTTGTGGCACCTTAGAGACTAACAAATTTTTTTGAGCATAAGCTTTCGTGGGCTAAAGCCCACTTCATCAGATGCATGAGGTGGAAAATACGGTAGGAAGACAGAGAGAGAGAGAGAGAGAGAGAGGCTGTACTGGAAGTAGAGAAAGGGTACTCAAATACTATAGTGATGGAGGCTGACTTAGGTACAACCATCAAAAAGCAATGTGTGTGTCAATATTATTGCAATGAAGCAATAGTAGTATCAGAAATATAAGTAATCTAGTCTAATGGAGAGAGGAAAATGGGACCCCAAAGCAGAGAGATACAGAGATGCCTAAACCAGAGGGAATAGGGAGAGAGAAAAGAAATCATTGACTTGATGAACTCTAATTTTTCCTTCAGATTTGTTGAGTAAATGAGAGGCCCACATCTGGACAGTTCTAAATGGCAAAGTTGGAGAAAACCTCCTTGATCATCTATTACTATTATTTAATAATTGATTATTTGTTTACTCTGAACAGTGTGCTTAGTGATGTACAAGTTACATTTTTTACAAGTTAAAAGTGCACTCTGGATTGTCCTCTAAACAAAACCCTCATATTCATCTGCCTTTGGTCACCAGTATGAATGGTGCCTCAGTGACCCTCCTTTGGCATATTATTCTATTTATCTGATTAACATTACTGTTTTTCTTAATATTTTTCCTGTATTTTGATTGGGGAATAAAAACAAGGTCCTAACAACCAATTTTTTATTAAAGTTTTCAGAGCTCTTTTGCAAGAGATGATGTTGATTAGAATCATAGAACTGGAAGGGACCTTGAGAGGTCATCTAGCCCAGTCCCCTGCACTCGTGGCAGAACTAAGTATTATCTAGACCATCCCTGACAGGTGTTTGTCACATCTGCTCTTAAAAATCTCCAGTGATGCAGATTCCGCAGTGATGCAGATTCTGGTGTCCTGGTAAAATTCCTATTTTATTTTCTGTCTACCAGAATTCCCCTGCAGTTTCATCCATAGATGGTATTTGCTTTTTGTCCTAAATTATTGAGTAGTGAGGCAGGGTATTGTTAAGCACTTGCTGCATTCCAGCATGGAGCTGGCAGTCCAGTAGTGGGTGAAGTGATTTATGCAAATATGTGTATATTTCTACATCATAGGGTGGAAGAAATATATAATGTAGAAATATAAATAAAGTTAATAGAAATGTAAGTTACTTGTGCAGATGCATTGTTTCTGGTGCATGGTGTGCTCCAGTCTAAGCACTGCACTCCTGCTCAGGAAAGGGCAGGCAAAAAAATCACTGTATTCACCTTTTGGTTTTCCATTGGAGCATATTTAAAATCCACCAGTGGTTTCATACAACAGGATATGCTTAATCAACATATCTCCTATCCACCCTGATCACACACCTCTCTGGCCAGTGCTGCCCATGTTTTAGACAACAGTGGCCATCTATGGGCCCCCAATGGAAGTCTATTTATCCATTTTTACTTCTACAGCCACCTCATTCTCTGAGTGGACTTTCAGTTTTGGGGACCTTGAACTTAGAGTTATGCTATTGGAAGTTAGCATAACCTGGGCTGAGTAGCGCCTTATAGCTAAACTAAATTTTCCCTTTATTTATGTCTTTACTTCCTTTTATTCTGTTAAATACTCTCTTCTTCTCTTTACTTCTCACAGGTTTATGCTTGGTTATTCTATCTCTCTTAGTTAAAGAGAGACTTGATTCCTGGTGAGATTGTAAACTTTAAAATATATCCTACTTTAACAACAAATCATTTACCTTTCATATGTTTTCTCCTTTTATCTTTGCCTCTTGAGATAGCTGTCTCTCTCTAATATCTATCTAATAGCCCATCTTCTTATATTTAGTTCTTCAGTGACGTTCTAATGAAAAATTTGTGCTATCACAATAATTGTAATGACAACAGACTGTGATATCTGGAGTATGGGTTGTGAGAGAGAAAATTCTTATTCCAGATGAAATTATTACTACATTTTTGAAAAGGGGTCTATTGTTCAAGTTTTAGTCAGTGTACTGATATCCCTCTTTTTCATGACCTCTTCAGTGGAGATTCTCACCCTTTCTTTGTTAAATCACAACGTTAATTAAAACAAGTTAAGAACTGATGATGTGTAAAGTTTTGTTTCTAATACTAAAAACATTTGAATTATAGCCATGGGTGCACAAAAAGGCATCTGAAAATACTAATCTGTTTTTCTTTTCCCCCCCCTCCTATTCCTATAGTTCAAATATGTCTGAATGATTTTTTTTTTCATTTAAAAAAAAAAAAGTCCCAGGCTATGAACTTTATGCCAAATTTCAGATTGTAGCATGTTTTTATGGTTGAGTTAAAAAAACCCTTGAGATAAGAGTCTATAATGAAAATATTGGCATGCTTTAACTATTAAGTATGGGTCTGATCATGCAGTGAATGAGTGCTCATGTACTCAAGTCTTTTGCAGGCTCTGTTCCTACAGTGGCAAATTTAGTAAGAAATACAAATTTAAGAAGTGTTGGCTTCAAAATGTTAGGGCCGACTTCTGCAAACACTTATTTGAGTAGTCCAACTGATGTCAAATACTACTTGCTTGTAATAGTTTTCAGGATCCAACTCCATTTTTGTAATAGACCAGTTGGAACTATTTCATGGAGGCTCCAGTTAATAAATACCTCTGAAGCACTTTGTGGCACTGGGAAGACTTGTAGGGCCAAATTCTGGTTCCATTGAAGTCAATGAAAATTTCACAAGAGTCTTTGGTAGCCCAGGATTTAGCCTTAAGACTGAAGAGCGATTAAATTGATAGATATTACTGATACATTTTGCCTCTTTATTATAATAAATAATGCTACAGAAGTGTCCAAAATATTAGATATTGTACTATTATTACTATAATAATTTACTGTTTATATTACAATAAAACCCAAAACGTGCCACATTTCTAGACTTGGCAGAAATCACAATTCATCACCTGAAGTGCTTATACTTTAAAAAGATAAGCCATGGATGAGGAGTGGGGAAAGGAATATAACATACAAGCAAGAGTATTTTTTGTTGTTTTGTTTGTTTAACATAATTTTGCATGATTAAAAATGCCAGATCTTACAAAGTATTATGCACATGAGTAACTTAACTCATGTAAGTAGTCTCACCATGCATACATGTTTGCAGGATTGAACCCTTACTGACCAGTTACTAATTGTCCTTCTACCTAGCTATTAATAGTTGGCTAACTTTCTGTAGGTTCTATATGGAAATGGCTGGATGAAGGAGAGGAATATATTTTTAAATCCTTTTTATAAAGGAAATAAATTAATTATTTTATTCTTGTTTGAAAATTTTGATTTTAATTAATTTTTTTGGAACAAGTATCACAACTTTTTTAAAAAATAAATCAAAGCTCTTTAAAAAAAAAGTGCCTTATTGCATGATGATCAAAGATGGTGATTTTTACCAGTAGATTAAGGAGACAAGTTTAAGAAAACATTTATTATACTATGATTTGAGAACATAACCAAGTTGTAGAGGTTACGTTCATAATAGCATGAACTAGTACAGCAACATTTTAGTAAATTGGTATATAAACAAACATCTGTTGCAAAATGTAGGAATGACATCATAAAGAATGTATGCAAAAATTAATTGAAAAAGAATGATGGAGAATTGCAGCATGCCTTTAAGTCTAAATTGATTTTTTCCTTCATAGTGAAAGTGGGATTCTTGTGCAACATTTCAATACCATAAAGTATTTAACGTGTAATGTCCTATTAATGTACCTAAAAATTAGACTCCGGGTCATCCAATAAGAATAGTACTTACAGTAATACAGTATATGTAATATGCAATTATCTTGACAATAGTTTTATTTTTTCAACACTTTTGTCATGAAAGAGCAGTAAAATACAATGAATTTGATTCATTTTGTGTGTGTGAATCATTTAATAGGCCATTACGTCTATTATATTAGCCTCCATTCTCCTTTCAGAGCTTTTCATTATAAGGCTGTCTTTAATAGAAAGAAGTTTAACCTTCCCTCCCAGATAGATTGAACCCCATAACAGTGTAAACATTCTCATTATAACATAAAATCCCCTTCCCCAAGGGCAGCACTATAATTATGTTGCAGTGTGTTGTACAAATGTTTCTCTTAAAAATGCTGTCTCATTCTTGTCCTCAAGTTTTTATCATTTTCATTATGAAGAGAATCAATAATACCTTTAAATTGTAATTTAATCAAATAAATATGATCTGATTATTTTTTAATTTTTGAAGTTATTTTAATCAAGTTTGAGAAGAAGTCATCAGTAAAATTGCTGTTGATTTATAAATAGGATAATTAGAGGCTTTCCTCCTAAGTACTGTTCACTGGCATTGTGGCTGTTTTTATTGCCTAGTCAAACCTCTTCATTCAATTTTAAAATTGCCTTTTGAATGAACTGCACTACGAGCTTGCCAAACAGTGTCACCATTAATACCTTACCTCCTCTATTTCATTGTCCAGTCTGTAAATGCACAATAAATTGTTTGATAAGGAGGTCAATGAGGTTGTACTAGTTTTTAAGTGAATTACAGCCAAACATTTCAGATTATGTCACACACTTATTGCTATTGTAGCTCTGTGTTTAAAAGATAGTGATACAGTGTTTGAGTAGTTCATTTTGTATGGTTACTTGAAGATTGTATACAAATCAAGATGGCTATGTTCTTCACCAAGCTGGCAATCTTTACATAAAAAACAGAGGGGAAAACCACCTTATTAACTCAATTTAAAATTTTGTAATGCTTTCCTTCAACTAATTAGCTACATTTTCAGTTTTGAGATATACAATGCATGTTCCATAGGGATGAGTTAGGACAACAATTTCTGAAGCTAGAAGAGTATTTTCAGTCTTACTAGTTTTTAAAGGATGCCAGAAGTATTCCAGGAGAGGCCTGAAGCCCATTTGTTACTAATATAAAACCACTCAGATTGCCAGTGTTTTCTGATACTAGATAGCAATTACATTTCTGTGGGTGTGTAAACTCATTAAATTTGGAGTGTGTATGGAGAATTGTGTCAGTCTTAGGTACGTCTTGTTATAGGCATTGTTCCATTGGTTTCACTTACAATCCCCTAACCTTGATCTAGCTAGGGGAGGTTATGACTTTGGTATAGGCTTTTCTTTCCCTTATGCAGAAAATGCAAGTATTTTTGAGATAGAAATTTAAAAGGCAAAAATAAGAAACTTTGTGCTTGTTGAGTCTAAAAGAAAGTCTGTTTGTGTGCATCTCTCCCTTTGTAACAGAAGGAATGTTTCTTATGTTTCTGTCTTCAGACAGTTGGCACACATTTCATCTCAGCAGCTGCTTTCTCTTAAAGTGCAGTAGAGTGTAGGACTGTAGTGACACTAGCATTAATACTTCACATTCTGCTATCATATGCTGTCACTGTGAAATATGGATCTAGGTTACATGTGTTTGCAGACTTTGTACTGCTGAATTATGAAAGCTGACTCTGTTGGAGGATTGTGTTGTATTCAGAGACTGTGAACTGAACAATAAATGAAGCAGTAAGGAACTTATAGTGATACATGGTATCCTACTCTTTTGGCCTATTTGAGCCTATAGCTTAAAAATGTAGAATTGCCAAATTAAATTTAATTTGCTGTTTTAAGAAGAGGTATTTTAATAGGTATCTACATATTGCTGTCAAAAGGCACCTTTTACTTTCTGTAAGCTTTGTTTAAATAGTATTTTTATATCCCATTTTGGATTGTTATAAATTACTGCATTTCAGATTACTGCAATTTACTACAAAGTGAAAAATAGGAAATATCATTTTGGGAACAATTAATTATTTCATTTGCAGGAAACAAAATGTACCTATGAATATAGTTATACAATTTCAGATTGTCTAGATGTCACTGAATAACCATACAAGAGTGTGTACGCACACTCACTCTCTCTCTCTCTCTCTCTCTCTCTCTCTCTCTCACACACACACACACACACACACACACACACACACACACACACACACATATATATATAAATATATATATATATATACACACACACACATATCACTGGTAGTTTTGCCCAGATTTCACCCATGATATCTAACCAATGAGTAACTAATGGCCAAACAAAATTGTACTGAAAGGGGAAATTTGAGAATATTTTAAAATTTAAAATTACAGTAATAATTTCTTGGAGTAATTACTTGGATGTGGCCCTTACTATAGGCTTCCTTGCATACATTTTCATTACTGTGAGAATATTTTAGTAATGTACTAGTAAAAGTCCAATGTTCTATCAAAACATACACCTTGGAAAACCTAAATTCACTCGAATCTTATGATTACTGTTCCTTGGATTAGCTGCCTCTTTGAGGCACTAATAGTTCCAGTCATAGAAGAAAGACCAACTTGCTGCTTTCACTGCATACTATGCATAAAAACTTCAGGCTATGTTTGTGGGCATCTAAGTACTAGGGAGAAAGAATTTGAACAGCAAGCAGAAAATGGAGTCTCAGTGTTCTCAGATCATTTCTTTTCATTTATAACTATTAATATTCATATATGGACAAGGAGGGAAGTAAAGATACAGAGCACACCCTATAATGTTAGACTGCTCCACTGGTAAATGGGCTTTAAGCCATACCTCCTTAGCGATTTTCAAGCAGCAGAACTGATATAGCGGGCATCGTTACGATGATGTTCTAACACTCGGAACAGTGCTCTTGTTGTAGTCATCATGAGATAAATGGCAAGACTTATTGAACTCATCTGCATTGTAACTGGTTACATACTGAATATTTTATTGCTTAGTGTATGTGCAGTGCCCAGATGGTAACGCTACACTCTTCTCATGTAGGCTAGGGGTATCCTATCACCTACTAATTTTGAGCTTTCTTTTGTATATAATAGTTATTTGGAACAGTGGTGTTTTACCCATATTAAGCAGCACTCTCTCTGCACATCAGAAGTGGCCCTCTTTCCCATAGCTACCTTTTACATTATCATCTTATTCTTTAGCCTCTTTTTAATTACAGCTAGGTGTCTGGTAAGTTTAAATATCTTTGTCAAGAAGTGTCCTAGACTACAAAACCATCCAATCAGATTTTTGTAGTATAATAGTACATTGTTCAGTTGATTGTAAAGAGATAGAACATACCAACAATTTTAGTAACAGAATTTAACTTACAAATGAATCAAGTTAAAGGCAATACCAACATGTTCCTCTTTGATTCCTAGGTATATATATAGTTAATCAACATGGTACCATTTTCTCTGTAACAGGCAGCAATATCAGTCTTTCTGTTTGTGCTTTTTCCCATGATATTCACCAATCAGCCTTTTTCATAAGGGCAACAATGTGTAGGAATTCTGTTTTAAGAAATTGAAGTTTTTCTTTAATAAATATAAAAAGAAATAGAGAAACCAAAAAAATTTGCTTAGAGACAAAGATTTGTTTGTGAAAGAAAGTGTTACATTCTGCATTTTCTGTTTAGTTAGAGTCTGCTTTTGTTTTTCATGGTGCTGATCAATTTGTGGCCATCATATCAAACCAAAAGAAGCGCGATGATTGTTGATGTTCTCATTTACAAAGCCACTTTGTAGTTCAGTATTTTTCTGTAGCTTTGTAAATATAATGCTATCTTATTTAAAAAATCTTTAGATGGCATATGTCAGTAAAAACCAGCACCAGTTAGCTTATAATTGGATCTTGTTTTCAATGAATGGTTACCTGCCTTTTTAAATGGGAAACTGCAGTTGATCTGATAATTTTATAATCTCATATGTATATATAAAGCATTGTATGAAAAAATTTTGCATAGCTGGGAAATGGATTTGATGATTCATAGGTATTTTTCATCTTTTGTTTATATTATTTTATTGTTAAATTACAACTACCTTTCAAATTATTAAATATAAAATTTAGCCATCACATACAATCTGCAGATATGGTTTGTTAGGAAGTGTTTCTCAGTGTCTGGCTGCAGGAGAAAGTCTGGAGACCTTTATAGTTAATTTCTATTTTTTTTTTTTTTATTTGTGGGGTATTTTTTTTATATGAATAGTAGTTACATGTTTTCTACACACATTTTTATACTAGTAATTGAACTAACCTTAAAACCACCGTGGAATGCTGTAGCACTTCTCTTGCTTCCAAGTACTGATTAACTGTTCTGGTGTCATAGAAATAGATTATGTGCTCAGTTGTGTCATTAATGCACGGCTCTGCATTGGGAGCAGTGTGGAAGCTCACCACTCCTTTGGAGACCATTGAGAGGTGGTTGCTAACACTAAATTAAATGAAATCTCCTGTGCAACTCCATTGCATGAGGGTCTGTCATTAAATGACAACACTACATATGCAGCATGCAGTACTACAAAATATTCCATATGTGCATCTGAGGTTTTGAAAGAATCTCCATTATGTCAAACTGTATTGTATTATTTGCTAAGAAATATGTTTCTTTACCGTGTGTTGTCAGGCCATGAAATAAGTAACCAAAACGCACAAGGGGAGAGACCAAAGATCTTAAAGTGTGGAAATCAGCAATTTTTTGTCCCACACAACTTTGCCAATTTTTAAATTGTTTAAATCATTAATATGGAAATATCTGAAATAATTAAACCACAATCTGCTTGTTCCCTTGTGTTGTTTACATTTGGACTCAGTTTCTGTGTCAGGTTTCAGCTTTAGTGATTTCCTGACTGAGAGCAAGACCTATGCGAGCCCCCTTCAGAACTGATTCCAGGGACAGGCAAACTGTACAGGTGCATGTGGCAACTTCTTGCCAGGCAAACACTGGAAATGAGAGTGATGGGAAGAAAATTTCCTTTTTTTAAATAGGAAGAAGATGAAAAGTGGTGTCCGTGGTAGGACCTTTGTAGGCACTGGGGGTAAACAATGAGAATCCCCTGAAAAGTCAGGAGAGGAACTAAAGAAAATGGTGTTATTCTGTAATTGCAAGGCTTCCTCTTATAAGTTACGTAGGCTTGCATTGGCCACCTTTGACATATGGGGCAGGAGGGAGCCCATATTGAGGATCCCACTTGCTGTGCTATGGAACTAACAGAATTCTCACCTCCTTCCTGTGGGCCCTCTTCAGTCCCATCGAGTTTCAGCAGCTGGAGGGAGGAAGAGCAACAGGCATTCTGTCTAGCTCAGATGCCAGTTTAAATTGGGGAGGGAGGAGTTAAGAGACCACTGCTGCTGTTACTACATCCAACAGCAGCTGAGGTGCATGTATACCTGGCCCTTTACTATACAGGTTACTATGTCATACCTTTAAATGCCCCACAAACCAGAACGGTCATGGAGTGGGTGCTTTACCTTCCTAGTAGAAGACTTTCCCTACCCTCCTTTGCTGCTCCCTGCCATGAGAAGGACCACAAGTCCTACTAGTGCTGGATTACAGGACAAATTAAAGGCCTAACCTGGCCTTGATTTAACATAGGGTTAGGTTTTTATGCTGCTCCAGTGGTCTGTGGCCATCTCTAATAATCTCCCTGCTTGAATTGGTCATGCAATTATATGAAATTTGGAGACCCCACCCCAGCTCACCAGCCCACCCCTGTCCCTTACTAGGATAAGGCTCAAGATTTCTCTTCGCTTTGTACCAGCTTCCTAGTACAGCAGTTGGTCGTATACAGCTGCTGTATACGGCTGCTGCTTCCCCTTGCCCTAGATGTCATCAAACAAGGCCAATGATTTGAAGTCAAAATAATTAGAAATTAAACCTTGTCTAAAAACTAGCTGCTAAATTGAAATTTAAAACCAAAAGAAAATAACGTATCTAAGGACTTTCAGAAACAGCAGAATAACTTAGATGAAATTTCTTGACTTCTGTGTATTTAAAATGTCAGCCTTAACAGTACATTAATGTAATCATTTTGCATAAATTACCTTTTAAAAATAATTAAAGTAATTGCAAGAATCAGCAGTACAACCAGAATAGCTGTAGGGCTTCATGTGAGAAGTACATTGGACTTTGGAGTACAGTTTGGTCACAAGACCAGATATAGCACTGATGTAAGCAGACAACATCTGCTGAATTTGGTTAATAAAATTCAATGAGTAGCATAACTGGGGCCAAGCAGAGAGGCTAGAAATGCTGGTGAGCCCCTGTCTAAAGGCAAGATGGAAGAAGCAGCAGTAGGAAAGAGTCTTAGATTTTGTCACATGAGAAAACTAATGAAAAATTAAGAGAGGGATTGAGCTTCCATAATTAGGAAGTTCGGTTCAAACTTGGATAGTTATATGAATGAACTTTCTGACCTAGCTGAAATTTTGGCATTGTTAGTTGTTAACAGGTGGCAATACATACTAGTGTAGGCAAGTGTAGGGACCAAGATTTGGTCCTATGAAAAGTCCCTTTTTTCACTACTCAGATGCCACAGAAGGAACTTTAGAACTGGCCTGAACGTATAGCATATAAGAATTCCCTCAGGGTATAAAACTCACATAAAGCTTGTTTAGCTGGCTGTACACCATCTACATCTGGCCCCATTCACATGTAGGGAACCTGCTATGGACAGGAGGGTGTGTGACAGGATATTGATTCATTCTGTTGATATTCACTACCATATTCACCACCACCGTTCATTCTGTTGATATTCACCAGCACCTGTTATCACCAAGGAGATTCACCAGTAGATAAACCAGCATCCAGCTGCCTGTGGGATAAAAAATTGTGTGTCTGGAAAGTGGCATAATACCACCTTTGCCCCCAACACGCTTGCTGAGCAGAGTTCTGAAGTTCCTGAGGATCTCAGTGTAAATATATTGAGGCCATGTTTTCCAGTAAATTAAAAGTGTTTGCTCTAAATTGATGTGACTTGAAAGAATGAACTGAAACTATTATACATGTAAGACTATTTCTGGGCATTGTTAGAAATAAATGTGCTTGGTTCTCATATCCCCCTTTAATCAGGATTTTTAAACCATCACCAAGGTATGGTCCTAGGACAGCCAAAGCCAAAGACTGAATTTGTCCCAGCTAACTTGTAACCTCCTAGATATTTTGAAAATATATTGGGTATTTTTCCCATTAAGATGAAGACTGTTCTGGGAGAAGGTCCAAAATCATCTCAGATGTGTAGGTTTTGGAGACTATTCAAAAGGGCTGTTCCATGGAATTTGAGTCTACCAAGGTCAAATCAGTTTATTTAGGCAATGTTTATCAGCAAACTGCATAAAAAGAAGAAAATCCTTTTCTTTAGTCCCCAGTGTTTTATACAGCAGCTATTACTCCAGCATAGCAGTCAGAAGAGCATATATTTCTTCTGTTTTCCAGAGTAATCGTAGATGGTCACAGTGGTTAATCAGAAAGGTTTATTTAAAACAACAAAACATGTAAACCACATAAGGACATTTTTTCCACGGAGACCAGTGTCTTATAAATATATCTTTATTAAGTCTATTTCAAAGAGACAATCTGAGGCCATCAAATTTTCTAGTTCTAGGGTAGATTACACCTGCTGTTAGATCAAATGACATGACTTTAAACTAAGAACATTCACAAAGTAACTCAGAATCACATTTTCTCATTTAAAGCCAGCAGGGCATCCCATCATGCCTACCTTTTAATTAGATGATGTTTTGATCAGCATTCCCATTCATTAATGATCAATTCTTTCGTTTCAAGTCAGAGCAGTATTTAGTCTTCAAATAGAAGTTCATGTTATGGACACTACTATGTCCAACGAGAATTCTTTATTTTTGCTTTTTTTATAAACATTTCTAATAAACAGAAAACATGACATTTATGATATTAAAACAGAGGTTCTTTTTTAGGCCAACTAAATGAAATACATTAAACATGCTAAAATATTTTAATTTATTACAATAGTTTGACAGATTCTATAGTTCTGATAAACAAGCACCTGATCCCGATAGGTGTTGATTTTTGTGGGTAGTGGATGCTGCTTAGCTGCTCTCTGGACCAAGTCCTTAATAGATTCCTACTTCTTGAAGCAACGGCAGTTGAGTTACAGTTATTACATAGGTAAGTCTTCCAAATAGAGAAATAGCTTTGTGCTTCGTTTAGAGAACAGGGTTTGTTTGGTTTTTAAACAATTAATTGACCAACCAATGGGACAATTTTTTGGTGGGGAATTCTGACTCAATTTGTTGCTTAATGTAATCTAGTACAGAAAGCTCGACTGTTGTAAATGGTTTATTCCGGCTAATCAATATTTCATGGAATTTGTTTTGCCCTTTTGGTTTGTTTACTAGATTATGGCCCAGATCGTCAGCTAGCTCCATTGAAGTCAGTTATACCAGTTTACAATCGGTTAAGGATCTGGCTCCTTATTTCCAGTTCACTACAGTTGGTCCAACACTGGCTATCTACAGATTTAATATTCATTTTTGAGCAATTGAAAAGATTTTTAGTAACTTCCCAATCTCCTCTGTCCCATATATTAGTGTTGTCAGTGCCGAATAGTCACAATAAAAGGGTGAGTTGTATAATTTTACCAAATCATTTCAGAGTAAGACTTCTGCATTGGGTCCAAACATTTGGAATATAGGACTTCTCAGAAGCAATGATAAAATCTGACTCTTTCTGAATGGCATTTAGGAAAAACTGGTGACATGCATATTTCACACAAGGACTGTCCAAGATTCAGGAAGCTTTAAATCCTTTGTAAAATAAAGAAGACCAACCACTTTCTCTTTAAGAAGCCTAATTCCTCAAATTAGAGGTCAAGTGAGGACACACTTTCTGTCCAGTGGGTCTTCATTTGTAGTACTTATCTCTCGTAT